>NC_060138.1:432096618-432401062 GCF_021461385.2 Schistocerca piceifrons
TGAAAAAAATCATAAATAAGTAAGTAAAAGTAGATGACTCAAGGAAGTTTTACACACGGCTCATCCGATTTATATTCCACACCATTACCACTCAACCACGACGCCGCGCCTGTTCGTCTTCACTCAGTATTGGTCTTATTAGGCTTGGACAGTTCACTGTTTTTATTTAGCTTTTTTTCACAGTTCGGTACACTTTCTTCCTGTTTTCATGCTTGATCTGTGTTCCATTTTCGACAGGGTGTCCACTGAGCCATCTTATCACTAAATCTGAGGGGGATGCGATGGGGAGATTTACTTGTGAATAAGTCAGTAGCTGCCATATTGCACTTGAGTCTGTGACATCAAAGATCATCTGCATGTGCTGAGCGTATAGAGTTCTAGAATCCTGACTATGCTGAAAACTGCTCATGCGGAGAAAGAACTGGGCATGGTGCTGTTCTCTGGCAACATCGGAAGTTCTTGGCGCGCTCGCACATGTTCTGGTAATGGATTTTGTGCTTTTTTGTCTGGTTACACTTGATTTACAGTTTGCTTTTTTTTCTCTGACACTTTGCGATGCTTGAATGAGGACATAATATTTTTCTACGTATTCTGTCCCGTGGAAAAGCCCAAATATTTGAACACAACTTTATTTAGGTTTCAAAAGGTTCAAATGGCTCTGAGCACTATGCGACTTAACGTCTGAGGTCATCAGTCGCCTAGAACTTAGTACTAATTAAACCTAACTAACCTAAGGGCATCACACACATCCATGCGCGAGGTAGAATTCGAACCTGCGACCGGTCACTCGGTTACAGACTGTAGCGCCTAGAAACGCACGGCCACTCCGGTCGGCCTTTATTTAGGTTTTACAATACCTGAACAGAGAAAAAGGCTATACTGTTCATAAATAGGAACACAGATAGGTGACAAAGGTTTTAAGGAAGATAAACGGCCAGCTCTATTGCAGTAGAAAAATATTTTAAGATATTGTTTGGTACTTAGAAGCGGTACTTAGAGACGAAGGAACAATGGATAGACTAAAAAGGCACTAGGTAGTGCTTTAGAAATATTTTTTGATGTGTTTATACACTGCTCTCAATCACGTCTCCCAATCGTGCACAGAGACCTGGACGTCGCATGGTGTTAGGTCAGCGTGACTAAAGCGGCAAAGACACTGTGTGCCAACCAGTGAGTAGATATGGTGCACTGTGGTGGTGCTGTTCATTACAGGATGATCCGGAGACAACATTTGGATGACGTTGCACTGAGAACAATCATTGTGGAATTGGAAAAAGGACGAAGTTCACGTGCATGAATAGAGCCCCGAACCACAGGTACTGCCGTCCGAAGGAAAGGAAATAGTTAACCAAGTTCAACTATAGCAGCAGATAATCACAACATTATGAAACACGCAAGTTGGGACCCACGACAGACAGCGGGTGCAATTGCAACCACATTTAACAAGAGTGCAAAGCAGGCAATCTCACACTCCACAGTGGCCAGTCGACGGCATGGTCTCTTTGCGCCGCCGGCCGATGTGGGCGAGTGGTTCTAGGCACTTCAGTCCGGGACCGCGCTGCTGCTACGGTCGCAGGTTCGAATTCTGCCTCGGGAAGAGATGTGTGTGATGTCCTTAGGTTAGTTAGGTTTAAGTAGTTCTAAGTCTATGGGACTGATGACCTCAGATGTTAAGTCCCGTAGTGCCTAGACCCATCTGAAGCATTTTTGATCTCTTTGCGCGACGGCCAGTACGTCGTGTTTATTAGATACCCGTACATCGGCGGCACCGTTTGCGATGGTGCCAAAGGCACAGGGAATGGACCAACGAGGAGAGTGATCAAGTGCTCTTCACGAATGGGAGCAGATTTAGTCTGAGTAGTGGTTCTGCACGTACCGTCATGTGTCGCAGCATTGGACAACGTGATCCATCCAGGAGCATTGTCGAGCAATACCGTTTTGATGGTCCCTGTGTTACTGACGTCCAAAGCTTTGAACACGTACACTCATCGGTCAACGTTATTGTGACAGTGAACTCCTTCCTCACGTGCGTATTTTCAAGGATGCGTTCGGCCCTGACATTATTTTTACGGGTGGCAATGCACGACCGCACCGAACTGTGCAAAGTGGAGGAGCTGTTGGAACAAATGGATATTTGGCGAATGGACTGGTGTACCCGTTTTCATGACTTAAATTCCATCGAGCACATTGCGTTGGGGAGACCTATTGCAAAACGTCCACCTGCATGAACGACCATCCAGCAGAGGTCAACTGCGCTTGTGGAGGAATGGAACGTCCTACCACGAGAACTCGTTGCCAACTTTGTGGCCAGCATGGGAATACGTTGCACAGAATGTCTTACCATCTGTGGTGATCAGACACCCTGATAAGAATCGTGTCACGCTTTTTGTAACTGAGCCGTGCTGCGGCTCGCGTTGGTCCTGTTTGTAGGTTTTCGCCCTCTGTTGGAGCCCAGACGGTATCATTTAGTTGGCATTGTTGCGGTTGTTTGTCGTCTTCTCGTGTTACTGGCGCCACTCGGTTTCGCAAGCGTTGCATGTCCGCTCGTGGCAGCAACGGTGGTTATCGATATGTACTGACTGTTGTCCTCTCTATGGGGCGGCGTTGTTGTTTTGCCAGGTCGCGTGAGTGAGCCAGTTCGATTGGGGACAGAGGGGGAGCCAGGTCCGCGCAGTGCCAGAACAGGCCGGGACCGCTGGCGGCACGCATGGACTGCCGAATGGAAGGGCTGTGGTCACGAGGTTGCACTACCTCGTCATAAACCGGATCCAGCAAGCTTTAAGATGAGTGCATTTCAATCCAAGTAGAGAAACCTCCACATTGTGATATCTCGCGATTCTCTAGTGACTTGGGTTCGTGTTGCTGCTCATAGTGTTGCCAAGGCAAAGAGCAGCGAGTGGAGTGCTTGGGGAAGGCGGATATAATTTGCTTTCCTCGACTTCTTATTACTGTTTACTGCGTTCAACTTCTTACAATTTGTTAATTTCAATCTGCGGTAATTTTTCTTGCCTGGTGGCCGCTAATGCCCCAGTTACCTGCCATGGGGGGTAAGTGCATGTAACGGCACTTGCCTCGCCTTGCCTCTGCTGTCCGGTAAGGCATGTAGTTTTGACAGCTTTCTTGATTGTAGGTCGATTGGTGATTCGTCTACTCTGGTGGTAGTGGTTCCCTTTCGTTCCAGGCGCTCTGAACATAGTATTCTGGGGATGTAGTGCAGACCGCCGGTTACGTCTTTGGCGTATTGTTCCTTCATTGTATTTGGTTTATCGGACGTCAGAGAGGTTCAGCAAGGTTATCTTTGTCATTCGTTGGACTGCCACTAGTCTGAGTTACCATCTTGTGAAGTGAATGTTACTCTTGGCTGCCTATCTCATCGTTCGTGAAAGTGTTTGTTGCCGGACCTAATCAGAGGTCGATTCCTGGAGCAACGTCTGTGACCCCTTGGTTCTTGTAAGACGTGTGTTCTAAATGGAGGTCTGAAGGCCAGTAGTTCGGTGTAACGCTCCTTCAGCCCACGATTTCTGCGCATATAATCTGCCTCAGTACCCTTTAAGGAACTTATGTACTGGTCCCTGTGTTTTATTATTGTATCATTTATTACAATACCTTGTAATGCCTACATTAAAGGTTATATATGTCTAGTTAATAGTTCTGGTCGGCTTCTAGAATAACTCTAGCAGTGTAGTGTTCAGTGGATGTTAAGGGTTGTGTTACAAAGTTTACCATCATCTTATTTTACCCGTTTGGTGATCAGGTGCTGTTTTACAGCAGGTTTTTAAATTTTTTTATATTATTGCCGTTCCTGGTGCCTAAGACGATCACCTGTGATTGTGGTCATTTGCCTTAAAATTATAATTTGGTATTTGTATTTACGCAGTAAGCCTTTAAAATCATATTTACTGCCATTTCTGGCGTCTGATGCCTTCTGCTGTGTTCGTGGCGACTTGCCTTTGATATTTCAATACCTGTAATTTGTAAGTTGCAGCGAGTTTTAACAGTTCTGCCCAGATCACAGTGGCTTGCTTTTAAAAATTTGTCTGCTGTATCTGTATTAATAGTGATTTGCTAAATTGTTGCTCACTGAAAACACAATTATTTACACAGTTCTTTATTTTCATTAATAACGTGTGGTAGTTTTATTTGTTGTTGAGTCTGGAATTTTTGATTTAAAATAAATTGTGTGTACCTGTAAAAGGCAACCAATATTAACTGATTACGGCCCCGTTCACAATCGTAACCGAATCGTGCCTTCCCTTGACTACCCGGTTTGAGTAATGTCCAGGAGACCGTCACAAATCGCAGTGATATCGGTGAAATTATTGTCTTTCAATAAAAGTGTTATATCTGTTCGTAACACAAAGTATTATTTCACTTATCTTCTGTACTGTACTGTACTGTACTTTACTGTAGTAGCTCTTTTTATGTACGGTAAATGGTCCATCGAGGTTTGTTACTTGGCGGTGACACATCATGCAGAAGTTACGTTCGCCCTTAGGTTTGGTACAGCAGTGTATTTTCTCGGGCATCATTTGGAAATATATGGACTGAGACGGAAATTTCGTAATCCTTTAATTTTCTGTACTGTTTGGATCTGCTGCATATTGCTTTTGTTGTTTCGAGCGTTAATTTGCTTTCACGCATATTGACGTATTTCTGTTCATACAGATGAGATTAATATATCTGTGTATTACGTAAAATTCTCTGTGAAAACGTTATAACCACGAAAATTTGTTTGATATTACAGTTTATTCTAAATTTTTTTGTTAAGTGAATTGCACAGTTAGGGTTGAAACGTGATCTGTGTTGCAAACGAAAGAGCGAGACGGGGACGTTTGAGAATGGAACAGATAATACGCTACTATGGATGTCCTTTACTGTCCGCCAGTGCTATGAAAATCGGTAAATTGAAAATGTGGAGGAACAGTAATTTTGGCAGTGTAGGCGGTAGGAGCGTTTTACGAGAAGCATGTCGGTATCGTGCAATATGAAGTTTGCATTGAGTGAAGCTGTCGCCAGTTTTAAATTGTCGTCGTGTCGCTCCATACTGGCAGTGCCGTACAACTGTTTGATGAATAGAACTGTTTGATGAACGCTACAGGGAACCATCTATTTATTGGCCACGAGAAGAGTTGCTGTATTACAGGAAGCTGGACCACGGGAACGGTAACTAGAAGGTGGACAGAGGTATATTCCTGGTGAAAACTCGCATTCAGGAAGAAAAGATACTTAGAAAACTTTAATGGCGGATAGCACCTGCGTGAAATTTGAGAAGCTTCTTAATTGATCGGAACCGTAGCAAGACGGGAGAGTGGGATAAATGTGCAGACACTGTTAACGTCAAAAATCAATAACATTATCAGTGAAAGAACATCGTGTGTGCTGACTGTGAACTGTGAATGGACTGCGCCACATAAACGATAAAAATACGACGGAGATAATTAACTTGGTCAGGTAAATTAAAGCTATCAAATAACTAAGCGCTAGCACGAGTACGGTGAAGTGAAAACTGTTAATAAGTGCATATGTAAGAAAACAAACAAATTCAGACCTGATTCAGTCGTCTGTGTATTGTTGCCATTACAGTTCGGTGTTTTTCCAAAGCTGGAAGCGTTAGCCTGTCTATCAATCTCTTTTCTGAGTGGTTTAAAGTTTTATTTTAATTTTATGTTGCGTCTGAGTTTTCAGAGTAATAGTTTTTAGGGTAATCTGTTGTAAAATGGTTGCTGAAGATCACCATTTGGGAAAGCAACGATATTCCGTACTACGATAGAAGGGCAAAGATAACGCAGCATCTCATCGCAGCATCTGGTGCCTGGAGGTAAAAAAAAAAGAGATGTCGTTACGTCACAAACTTGAAGCCGTTGTCCGTCATCTTAACTAGCCCAAAACATTATGTTAACCGCCTTCATACCGTCATTGTTCGCCGCCGTGATACTTCCCCGTATTCTCACTCTGACGCGCCCATGCCCAGTTTCTACAATGTTGGCTGCTTTGATTGTGTGGAGACGTAATTGTTGCATCGAAAAGGCCAGCATTCTTTGTTTACGGGTGTACTTATCGAATCGATTGTAATCTAACGTTTGAGAGAATCACATTTTATTCGTAAGTGGAGCAATTCAAGCAATATTTTTCCTCTGTATACATGAATTACTGTTACACTGCTTACTCTTACAGTAATGGTTTTATTTCTAACATTTGGTTTTACAATTGTCTTACTTTACTATGTGCCCGCGTTCTCTCTCTTCTTTTCTGTGATTTTCAAATGGTTCAAATGGCTCTGAGCACTATGGGACTCAACTACTGAGGTCATTAGTCCCCTAGAACTTAGAACTAGTTAAACCTAACTAACCTAAGGACATCACAAACATCCATGCCCGAGGCAGGATTCGAACCTGCGACCGTAGCGGTCTTGCGGTTCCAGACTGCAGCGCCTTTCACCGCACGGCCACTTCGACCGGCCCTGTGATTTTCATTGCCTTGCAAATCACAAAAGCTCCGACATCCGAGCCATAATGTATCAACGGCCATGTCCTCGCAAAACACACGGCTATGTAACCGCAGTGATTGTTGGGGCAGCATCTGATCCTAAATTCCTCGCGCCGATAATTATTATTCATTGTCCACATTCCTCCCTCTTTGAAAAAGATTGTGGCTAGAACAGCTAGAGACAGTGGTCATGTGTGCGTCAACCTTGTGCGTATGATTGCATGAATTTCTATTTGTGCTTTGCTTCCTTTCTGAAGAAGGCTATGGCTGAAAATTTATGTGAACACTCTCTTCGTCGTGCCTGGCTTGCGCTCGGCGTGTCAATCTATCCGTTTCACAGTATAGGTATCCACCAATGAAGTTGTAAATAATCCGCAGCACTTCAACACGGACAATAATGTACATAATTACAATATAGGAAGAAGACAAAAGATATTCATTACGCCACATGAAGGTAGTCTGTAGCACAAAGAGGGGTTGACAATGCTTCAGCCAAAAGTTTTGATCCTTTAGCCATTGATATAAAACGCCTGACACACAGCAAAGTAAAATTTGAGACTAAACTGAGAGGTTTTCCATTCCATAACTCCTCATATTCCACAGAATATTATCTACGAATGTTATTGTAATGTGTGAATGATGATGGGTAGAAATTACTGACTAACATCTGTCTTTGCTTAAAAGTTCAGTATATAGTGACTCGTTCCACAGCATTACGATTTATCGCGCTGATGATACATGGAACATGAAATAAGTAACTAATTATCCGTTTATCACAAAGCATGGTATATGCTTATATACTTTGGAAACTCAAAATGAAAGTCAAAAGTAAAATCAAGCAGATGATCATAGCAGACGTACATTAAAGTTGTGATACATTTGATTATTCCTGGAAAACTGATAGAGTTACTGATATGACTACGAAGTCTTTCGCGACGGAGTCCTTGCATTAAAAGTTCTCGGTTTACTTGCCGCGTCAAATTTGGATAATTACTTTCTATTATTGCTCACATCCTGAATGACGCACCAAAGGTAAGACTTCAGAATGAGACGATGGGTAAACTACAGTGAGACTAATGCCCTGACATTATAAAATAAGAACTCTATTCTGTATGGAGGTATATTTGTATGCAATTCTGTTTCGTTGGCATTTCAATAATCATTCCCTTTGTTGACATGCACAAAAAGCGGCAGCATGCCATGCGTCTTTCATCATTGCACACGTTTATGGGCTAGCAATGAACGCTTAGGTAGGTTTTTTGTAAACGTGAAAAAGTTAGCAGAAGAAAAAGTTACGTTAACGAGGCGAAATGTGTCGTAGTACTAGAGCAAATAAGTATTCATGAACAGAGAAACGGATTATGGCAGTTGCAATGGTTTTAGAAGGTGGTATGTAGGACGACGCTTTCCCTATTGTTTTAGTTTTCAGGAGTGTCCAGAATTACCGAATGTCCTTTGCCTATAATATCCAGTATGGATTTTGCTTTGATCGTTAATGAACTATTGTATTCGCTAGGTCCTTCATTCTGTTACTATAATCCTACTTTTCATTCAGACTCCAAACCACAGCAGTCACTCGACACGAAATTTTAACGCCGTCATTAAATGCCAGTCCAGTGGTGCAGCATTAGACTGAGTTGCCACGAGTAGACGACCGATATAAGAAAATTGTTCATACGAAATGAGTTATCTGAACAATCAGTGTGTCAGAAGAAGTTCAGGTTCCATAATACTATTAAGGTTAATAAGGGAGGTCAGATTTAACAGTGAGTAATCAAGTGTATACCAACACATATTTGTTCAACTTGGGAGATAGTGTAATACTAACGTTGAAAAACAGACAGGCAAAGGAAAACGTTAACTTTTCCAAAATCTCCTTAGAAGAATCTAAGAATCGCGTATCCCGGAAGAATCTACGAGCATTCCAGAGTGCCCTAAATATGGCACTTTCAGGTACCATTTAGATAAAATTAGACTAAGATTTTGTTTGCACGAAGTATATAAACAGTCACCTCCCACGCTCAGTCCGCGAATGAGAAAAATTTTTTGGTACAATTAAACGTGTGGTTGTAGGTATAAATACATTTCAATCGCTGAGTTCTTTTTTTTTTCGCTAACGTTCCGGCAATGGCGGTACTATCTAGTTATTCCTACTGCTCGTGCTGCTCTTAAACATTTAGCATTACAATTCACTTAACTAGTGCTAAAAATATTGTAGTAAATTGCAACGGTGAGGCAGGATGAAAAGTTTTCACCCTTGCGCTATACGTCATCGACATCAATGAAATGCAGTTTTTGGTATGTAGCTACACGCTACGTTATAGCGGAAGCAAAGAGTCAACTTATCACATGGGATAGTTTTGTTTATACAAATTTTAAAACTGTCTGGGTGTCCGAGCTTCGTTTAAAAGAACCAAGCGCACATCGCAATTTTATTACAATCTTTGTTTTGGACCATAAATCGTTAACAAAATTTCGTTTACGAAGTCTATTAATTTTTAGCCGTCAACAAACAGATGACAGAATTCAAACTGGAGGCCCTGAACTTTATTCAAAGATGTAAGTATTTAGAGAGAAATATTGTATGAATGGTGATTAAAGGCGTGCAAAACATCTCAGGCCAAGGACAGGCAAAAGAAATTATGTCTTACATATTTATATGGTAAAGTAAATATGAGAAAACTTTGTGCAACATGAACATGTCACTTTTTCAAAGCAAATGCGGGAATAAATATTTCTGGTATCTTTCGAGTCATTTTAACTGCACCAGATGGTTTTGGTGTGACGATTGTATACTGTATACCTAAATCAAGAAGACCAGTTTATGACATAAAAAAACAGTAAGCAAAATAGTGCTGAAAGCCAGTTATACTCCGACGAAGAAGACGTTTTCCAGGTTTCAGCTGGATTCCGTGTTGGTACAATAGTCATTTATTTTAGAGGAGAGGAAGTTTATCGACAACGAAAATTCATCCAAAAAGTTATTCCTCGAGTTTTAACAGTTACAAAAAATGATAGTTTAAAATGCGGTCAAAGTTTTCTTAAATATATATTTTATTGAATCTAAAAACTTTAATCATTGGAGAAAACATCAAGAAACAATATGGTATTGCATAATTTTTAAGTCAGTTTGTGTGGAATAGCCGACGTCATAGGTACATCAGAAAAATAATATCGAAAGCAAATGTGAAACAATTTGTTCGGCAGTGCGTGGACCGTTTCCAAATGAACCGAGCTGGTATAATGTGACTACTCTCTACTGTGGACGAGATGCAGGTCCACCAATCATTATGCTGTGGTAGCAATGCGTGCACGTCGGTGACAATCCACCAGGAAGACCAGGTTGACTTCTTTGCCATGTCGGTTATGATATTTTTTCTGGGACGTAAAAGCCTTTCGGCTTGCAAAATTTCGTGCCAAATTAAAACTGTGTTCACTATGGCGCAAGGCAAATATTCTCTCTGACGCACTTTTATTTGTTTAATTATAAAGAGTAAAACAATGATTATCTAGCACTACGCAATTCTTTTCAGCCAAACAGACGAAAAAGCTGAAAAGAAACGTGGATTGCAAAAGAGTAAATAATCATTTTTCTTCGGAACAATGTAAGTAAATATAATGGAACTTAAAGGATCGGAAAAATGATGGAACTGAAGTAAGCATCCGGAAACAAAGTGAGTCGAATAGTTTGAGATGTGATGTTTCAGAGGGGTGTTGAAAATTAAATGGACCGATAAAGTTAGAGAGGAAACATCGTAGGGGAAGATCAAAATTAGAATATACCACGGAAATAATTGAAGACATTCCGTGTGACTGCTGCCCTGGCAAGAAAGAGAGAATCGTGAAGGGCCGCATCAGCTAGTCCAAAGATTGATGGGGAAAAAAATATCGGCTAAAGGTAAAAGCTAAGAGGAAAAGGAGGGAATTGAAATACGAAAAATAAAGTCCCTGAAATCTTCCTCAGCTTATGAACCTACCGTCTTCCTATATTATGGATGCTATAAGACGATGAATGACGTATAAGGGTGAAATCGAGTCAGTGGAGAAACATTTGACAAAACGCCTTCTTTCGAAAGCGGAGTACACTGTAAAATAAATCCTTTTGAGCTATAGACCACTGTTAGGACGTAAACCTCTCATATGGGCTCTAGACTCATTGTAGCAGGATTCACTTAGGTGTGGATGAGTTACGGCTAACAGGGGGTCGTATATAAAATACAGTATAAGCTCCAAGCAGTAGAAGAACTAGCTTTATCAATTCTTTCCACCTCCAGCGATGCGAGAGTTCGCAAGTACAAGTTCTTTGGAGACTGATTGTTCAGGAGAAAGGTATGGTGGTGAAAGTTCCTGTTGCCGTCAGAAATAAAGGTAAAAAGGAGTGAGTGTGTAGGCAACCTAACGAAGAATATTAATGTTATTGCTCATCGTTTCACTTGCAGCAGTTTAAGCTATCCTCTTAGGTCGCCTTTTTTTACATGCGTATAGAGCAGGCAGGCCGATTCATGAATCCTGAAATATCGATCTACTTTTTTTGTATATGTGCACTACAAGTTGTGTTAAGCAATCTAAATGGAAAAAACAAGCAGAAGAAACTTTCAGTTTATGAATGGCGTAGCATAAGAGCCAACGGTAAAGTCGTTGGCAGTAGTCGTACAGTTTACAGACGAGTAGTGTCTTACCAACAGTTCAGATAATCGGATAGGGGCAAGTCAGAACCGTATGGAGGATGTTCAATGACAGTGAATCCAAGGTGTCGGATTGGTGCAGATGTCGCAGCACTCGTGTGTGATCTAGGTTTTTAATGCTGAAGCAGAGGCTATTCCATGTGTGGCCGAACTCTCCGAATTCGAAATTCTGTCACAGCATGCTGTTTACCACGCACTGACATAATTATGGTTCAAATGGCTCTGAGCACTATGGGACTTAACAGCTGTGGTCATCAGTCCCCTAGAACTTAGAACTACTTAAACCTAACTAACCTAAGGACATCACACACATCCATGCCCGAGGCAGGGTTCGAAGCTGCGACCGTAGCAGCCGCGCGGTTCCGGACTGCGCGCCTAGAACCGCGAGACCACCGCGGCCGGATGACATAATTACCTTACTCTCTACAATTCTACCGGCAGGTGGCTGAAGATATGTAGATGTGAAGAATAAAGATGTAAAATATAACATTTGTTTTAGTTTTTAGTTAAAAAAAGCTTCAAGTTCTTGAAATTAAAAATTCAGAGGCATTATCAGCATGCTCTTGTAGATAGGTCTGATAATAGGTGCAGACTTCATTACAATTGTGGACAGCTATGTTGATGAGAAGTAGTATTCATAACTGTAATAGTTTATTTTGTATCACCAGTTGCCAATGTTGCTGTTGATAGTAACAATATGAATGAGAATGAATACAGCCTGCGTACAGATTTACAGTTAACAGATAACAGACAACAACTTAACGTAGTATAAATAATTAATATTAAAGTTAATAATTAATATTGAAACATACAAACGAGAAACTATTGCGAGTCAGTGAAATGTGCTAAAGCCGAACACCTGCGTGTAGAAAAAAAAAATGGTTCAAATGACTCTGAGCACTATAGGACTTAACATCTATGGTCATCAGTCCCCTAGAACTTAGAACTACTTAAACCTAACTAAACTAAGGACATCACACAACACCCAGTCATCACGAGGCAGAGAAAATCCCCGACCCCGCCGGGAATCGAACCCGGGAACCCGGGCGTGGGAAGCGAGAACGCGAAATTTCGCAAATAACTCTCCCGGTTTGACGCACAGTAACGCGAGAGCGCCCGAAGCCCGAATCGCTCTCTGGTAAACAGGGTGGCCCTAAAGCAGTCCGCTAAATACAACCACTGTTGTTATTTCGAAAGTCGCTGTGTGATAGCTACGCGTGCAAGGTTCGTTTTTGTGACCGCCCATCTCGTTCCCACAGAGGGGAGATTGCCGTCTGTCGTCCTGTGCTAAGCTGATTGTTGCAAGCCTAAGCACATGCGGGCCTTTCAGAATAATAGTAGTTAACTGTTGCGTGAGTCTCACCGTCATATTTGAAACAATTTCGAAAATATTTAAAAAAAACTAAACATTTGTAACATTCTATTACATTAAAAATTCATACAGTTCAAGATTTTTGATAAACATTACAAATTGCCATATGAATCATGTAAAAATTATTTGTTATGCTATATACGAGGTACGTCCATAAAGTAACTTCCGTTTGGTTATATAAAACAAACGTGTACAGATACAGAAAAAAATTTGTTGTACAAAAATCTATAACTGTTAAACTACTTTCCTACATAGCTTTCGAAAGTTTGTAGGCACTTGTCATAACATTTTCTTTCAGCTCGTCAGCATCGTTGAAGTGTTGACCACCAAGGACAGATTTTAGGTGTAAGAAAAGATGAAAGCGCTTCATCAGTAACCACAGACGGGCGTCCATTTCGTTCTTCATCGTACACTTGATAACGCCCTTCATTGAACAGGCTGACCCATCTTCTAACCATTGAATCACTCATAGCATTTTGTCCGTAAACCTCGCAATTTCCTTTGATTTAACTTTCTTTGCATTTAGAAAACGAATCACAGATCTGATTTCACATGCAGCGGCATTTTCAATTACGGCTGACATTATAAAGAAGCACTACAAAGCACACGTCGGCAGCAGTGATCTGAAAATGGCGTACATATCTTCTCCTTGAGGCAGAGTAACTGCCACGCATGCTCGGAAATGCGATTGTACCGCTGCCACGGATAGAAATACACTCCTGGAAATGGAAAAAAGAACACATTGACACCGGTGTGTCAGACCCACCATACTTGCTCAGGACACTGCGAGAGGGCTGTACAAGCAATGATCACACGCACGGCACAGCGGACACACCAGGAACCGCGGTGTTGGCCGTCGAATGGCGCTAGCTGCGCAGCATTTGTGCACCGCCGCCGTCAGTGTCAGCCAGTTTGCCGTGGTATACGGAGCTCCATCGCAGTCTTTAACACTGGTAGCATGCCGCGACAGCGTGGACGTGAACCGTATGTGCAGTTGACGGACTTAGAGCGAGAGCGTATAGTGAGTATGCGGGAGACCGGGTGGACGTACCGCCGAATTGCTCAACACGTGGGGCGTGAGGTCTCCACAGTACATCGATGTTGTCGCCAGTGGTCGGCGGAAGGTGCACGTGCCCGTCGACCTGGGACCGGACCGCAGCGACGCACGGATGCACGCCAAGACCGTAGGATCCTACGCAGTGCCGTAGGGGACCGCACCGCCACTTCCCAGCAAATTAGGGACACTGTTGCTCCTGGGGTATCGGCGAGGACCATTCGCAACCGTCTCCATGAAGCTGGGCTACGGTCCCGCACACCGTTAGGCCGTCTTCCGCTCACGCCCCAACATCGTGCAGCCCGCCTCCAGTGGTGTCGCGACAGGCGTGAATGGAGGGACGAATGGAGACGTGTCGTCTTCAGCGATGAGAGTCGCTTCTGCCTTGGTACCAATGATGGTCGTATGCGTGTTTGGCGCCGTGCAGGTGAGCGCCACAATCAGGACTGCATACGACCGAGGCACACAGGGCCAACACCCGGCATCATGGTGTGGGGAGCGATCTCCTACACTGGCCGTACACCACTGGTGATCGTCGAGGGGACACTGAATAGTGCACGGTACATCCAAACCGTCATCGAACCCATCGTTCTACCATTCCTAGACCGGCAAGGGAACTTGCTGTTCCAACAGGACAATGCACGTCCGCATGTATCCCGTGCCACCCAACGTGCTCTAGAAGGTGTAAGTCAACTACCCTGGCCAGCAAGATCTCCGGATCTGTCCCCCATTGAGCATGTTTGGGACTGGATGAAGCGTCGTCTCACGCGGTCTGCACGTCCAGCACGAACGCTGGTCCAACTGAGGCGCCAGGTGGAAATGGCATGGCAAGCCGTTCCACAGGACTACATCCAGCATCTCTACGATCGTCTCCATGGGAGAATGGCAGCCTGCATTGCTGCGAAAGGTGGATATACACTGTACTAGTGCCGACATTGTGCATGCTCTGTTGCCTGTGTCTATGTGCCTGTGGTTCTGTCAGTGTGATCATGTGATGTATCTGACCCCAGGAATGTGCCAATAAAGTTTCCCCTTCCTGGGACAATGAATTCACGGTGTTCTTATTTCAATTTCCAGGAGTGTAGAAGCGGAACTTACTTTGTGGACGACCCTCGTAGTTCACGGATAACTCCATAAATGTTTTACATTAATTTCCGGTTCCATTACCATCTCATGTTAATTTTCTACAGAAGGAAGGAAACGAAGCTCGGGGAGGAGCTGGAGATTAATTTTATGGAGGGTATTTTCAAAGACATCTGCGTAATTTGAAAAATACACACATAAAAAAATGTTTTGCCTCATCCCAGTACCCAGAACACCTGAAGAGAGACGCTGACTGTGGATATTGTATCACAGACACAGTCTCTTTGACTGTTCAGAAATGTCACTAAACCCGCCCGAAGATGTAAACAACCATGCATGAACAGGGCCTGTTAGCCGGAGGGGGTCCGACAGCCGATCAGTTCCAGTGATTCCACCAGGAAGGAGGTGCACAGCTCGTGTTGTCTGTAGTTCAACCACGCCTAAACGGTCAATACCGATGTTCGATCGGGTCCGCATTGTTGCTTTGTGCCAGGAAGGGCTCTCAATAAGGGAAGTGTCCAGGCGTCTCGGAGTGTACCAAAGCGATGTTGCTCAGACGTGGAGGACATACAGAAAGACAGGATCAGTCAATGACATGAACAACGGCTACTACTGCAGTGGATGACCGCTACCTACGGATTATGGCTCGGAGGAATCCTGACATCAACGCCACCATGTTGAATAGAGTTTTTCGTGCAGTCGCAGAACGTCGTGTTACGACTTAAACTGCGCGCATGCTGCGCAACTTCACTCCTGACGTCCATGGCGAGATCCATCTTTGTAACCACGACACCATGCAGCGCGGTACAGATGGGCGCAACAACATGCCGAATGGACCGCTCAGGATTGGCATCACGTTCTCAGCACCGATGAATGTCACATATACCTTAGTGATAACATATCGGCAGCAATTCACGCCCCCATCGTGCTCATCTCTGGAATGACTTCGTGCAGGATAACGACATCGCTCGACTAGAGTGGCCAGCATGTTCTCTAGACATGAACCTTATCGAACTTGCCTGGGATTGATTGAAAAGGGCTGTGTATGGACGATGTGACCCATCAACCACTCTGAGGGATCTACGCCGAATCGCCGTTGAGGAGTGGGATAATCTGGATCAACAGTACCTTGATGAACCTGTGGATAGTATGCCACGACGAGTACAGGCATGCATAAATGCAACAGGACGTGTTGCTGGGCATTAGAGGTACCAGTGCGTACGGCAGTCTGGACCACCATCTGTGTAGGTGTCGCTGTATAGTGGTACAACATGCAATGTATGGTTTTCGTGAGCAATAAAAAGGGCGGAAATGATGTTTATGTGATTTGTATTCCAATTTTCTGTACAGTTTCCGGAACTCTCGGAACCGAGGTGATGCAAAACTTTTTTTGATGTGTGTACTTTATTACACTTGGCTCTAAATTTATTTAAATTACAGATAATGTAGACATGGGATTGATAGTAAGCAAGGGAACAATAATTTGGTCACTTTCTGAGGTGAAGAGCTGAAGAATATAAGAAATCAAGACAGCAGATAAGCGAAGACGAAAGTAACAGAAGTAATTGGTTGTATTTCAATCTTTCGAAAGCCATTATTCCCAGAATGCATGCAGCTGTTAGCTCAGGTTGAAATATGTCTACACTACTTCATCTTAACTAGTCATAAATAATCATCAATTTGGCAGCGGAATAGTTCTGTTCTAGCTTCTTACACGAAGTACCGATAGGCAACACAAGGACATCAAATAATCACCGGTTGCGACCAAAGTCAATATAAATGAATTTAAGGTTTGCATCTGCGATTACAAAAATAACGATGCATAATAGAACATTACACTGGCTCATAATTGTCACTTAATTTATTTCTGCAATATTAGTATTATTTCATGAACATAAAAGCGTGAATTTCAATCTTTTACTAGTAATGCTCATCTGTTAGAGAACTGTAATGTGTATTTGCAACGAAACATTCATAAGCAATATTCTAAAATTGTGTAGTAGAAATGCTTGCCAAGTAGGTGACTTCGCATTGGGTAAGATCCGAAGAGTTTGTTATGATTATGGCACTAGTGTCGTTGAGGTGCAAGCGCACGCGAACGTACAGGATTGGGAGAGAAGGGTTGCTATCTTACAGTAGACTAACAGGGACAGAAGGCCCCTGTGGTAGTGTGCGAAATTAAGTGCTTTGTCTGTATGGTTCGTAAAGTATGGCAGTGAATTATAAATACTTATTGAGCAGGCATATATCTGGGTCACAGTACACGTTACTATCGGCATGAAGTGGCAAATTGAGAACTGGAAGAAGAGTAATGTTGGCCAAAGCTAATACAATTTGTTCGTTACTGAAAAAAGAGCCTGTTGCCAAATATTGCAGCCACGAAATACAGTGACCCGCACCAACTGCAAGTCACTATAAAGTAAGACTGTGACATTTATAACTGCAGTTTTGTGTAAGCCTGGCCACTGTCACAGAATCATTTAAAATGAGCGTTTAGTAACTTTGTTAAACTGTAATCATTTTCAGTGTTACTGTTTTAACCACGTCACGAACCATAGTAGGATTCTCTCCTATCAACAATATTGCTACCGAATATCACGTTATTAAGCGAAATATTATTTGATATGACATATAAATGCGTTTGCCACTTAAAATCTTAAAGCTAACTGATTGGAAGTAATAATAATCAAATGTAATTCATGTTGCATTCTACAACAATCAAAGAATTCCATGCAAATAAGAAAGTTGCTTCAAATTACTGGCAAATTATAAGTAATGTGAAAATTTAACAAAAGCGATTATGATTTCCGTATATGGTATACATATTAATCTAACATTGGTTTTCGTGATTTCGAGGTTGTGTACAGTGTTTATTGCAATCACTAAAATCTTGTTGAACATAAATGCTATAAAATTTTGTGTAAAATACTGAGTAATCGGAGGTGTTGCTTCACAAAAACTTACAACAGTGAATGTTATTATGTGTAATTATGCTCAGCTGTCACTTTCATTTTTGTTTTTATACATGGTATTTTCATATGAGCTTCCACATAAATAGTTACTGTTGCCACCTAAGCTCATCTCAGGATTTGCTACGTAACATCAGTTTCAAACCAAAAAGAACTCAATCTTCAGGCCACGACTGGCCTACCGGGACCATCCGACCGCCGTGTCACCCTCAGTGGAGGATGCGGATAGGAGAGACGCAGGGTCAGCACACCGCTCTCCCGGTCGTTATGATGGTATTCTTGACCGAAGCCTTTACCATTCGGCCATTCGGCCATTAGCTTCACGAGGCTGAGTGCACCCCGAAAAATGGCAACAGCGCATGGCGGCCTGCATGGTCACCCATCCAAGTGCCGACCACGCCCGAAAGCGCTTAACTTCGTTGATCTCACGGGAACCGGTGTATCCACTGCGGCAAGGTCGTTACCAGTTTCAAACCAAACAGATTGAAATTCATAACATAATATCAAATATGAACTGGAAACCGTAAATAACACTACTCCACAGTGGATTTATTGCAGAAACCAAAGTAGACGTTCTTTATCGATTTCGATGCGCTGAACACGAATATCACGATTAAAATTGTGTCATTGCTCAGGTTTACAAGCCAATTGAGATTTTTCATTTTACGTATATTGCTACCTTAATCAATAAGGCATATATATTAACTGAACTTAGCTAGTCTATTGGCGCCATTTCTCTGCCTTCCTCTTGTGGGTAGTGTCTGGAGCATCCCTCTGTAACATACAACAGAAATCAGCCGACATAGCAGTAGTCCACCATCCTGTGTATCGCTGATCCGCGAGAAAATTCATGGTGCAATGGCTCGCCGTCCTCACTGAATGCAGTGTACCCTGGGAAGGAACGCTTCATGGTGGGAGTAAAGAAAGTGCATCGTCAGGATCATGTTGCAGCATCAATGAATTTGTCCACAAGGTCTCTGTAATTCTCGGCTTTCCTGTTTCTCAAGAACAGTTCTTCAATTTCACCGCAACACCTCATACATAAAACGCCAACCAGCACCGGCAAGAGCAAGCTACCATGAAAAACGACTATAAAAACCGCGTCTGGTTTCTACATTCTGCAATGCTCGACCGACCAGATGTGACCATACGAGCTAAGGTCCAAAGCGGTGTTGCCAAACTGTACTACAAGCATTCTCCTTAACCACTCGTGACAAAGGAACCCTTCTCATAATGCCTTTGCTTGCAGCTCTTATCATGTCCCATAAGCTGAATGAGAAATGTAAGCACTTTGTGTAATTGGAACTCTGAGCTAAGAGATAATTTAAACCTTGATATTCGTGTGGTACGCACTACTGTGATAAGGTTGCCTGGGAGTGGAAGGACCGGTCCAAATAAGGGTTAAACATCATTTGTATGAAGATTTTTATGAATACTTGCTAGAAAAATGACTTTATTAACTAGACCAAGAGGACCTTGACATTTTAAGACGAAACTGTTAAATTAAATAAAATTACTTACGAACAATTACTGATAATCTATCAACAATCAAATTTTTCAGTGATATCAAATAACAGAAGGTTATATTGTTAATTCAAATACTTGTTCTCAACTCTTCAAAAGTCATTCACGGGCACATGAAGTACGACACTTTAAATTTACAAGAAATGTTATTCTCTTTCCAAGAAAATGCAATGCTTATGTGTCCTTGCTTACTATTACTGAAATTTTTACAGAAAGTTTTATTAAGAGAAGCAAGATAGTATTTAACTAATCGAAGTTACATAAGTCTCCTCGAAGGTTCTGAGAAAACAGTCTTCAAATAGTTAGTCCACGAACATTTCCTGAATGTGTAACTAAAATACAAAGGCACAAACATACAGTGATAACCTGATGAACAGAGAAGCAATTTTTAAGTAAGAGAAGTAAAAAGATAAGTTATCTGATTACACGCTGGCACTGTGGACAAAACAGTCGTCGAATGTTGCTAAAAGATAATAAGGTACCTGGCCAAGGCGACTTAACCCCTTTAACGTTGTAAGAGGTCCGAGCAGATGTAATACAGATGTAATTTTATGTAAGAGGTCCGAGCAGATGTAATCTCGATGTATTGCTCATGCGCTGCCTGCGATAAGCAAGGTATAAGAGAATCGCTGACCAGAGAGCAGTGTTGACTGTACGAACTGTGTAGCAGTAGCAGTAAGTTGTTGCCAGTGTGTGTGTCTGCTCTGGTCTGGTATAGTGTATCATGTTGGCTGGGCCGGTCGCGGTGCAGCGATGCCGGAGCCTGAGTGTTATTGTATAAGGTAAAAAAAAAAAAAAAAACAGCCTCGCGCATATCTAGTAATATTATGTAAACTCCCATGCACATCTTTTGAAAATGTCCTCATAATAACAAGAATTCATTTCAATATAAAGAATTTAATATTTTTTCCAATGCATGATCATTCCGATTGTTGCAAAAGAAAAATCATTTGCTTCCTTTCATAAATAACAAATGTATAGGCCAGCATTGCATAGAGCTGTGCCGGAAAAGAGCTATTGTAAGAGCAGATAGTTGCCGACTTTATCGAGGTGAGAATTTTTGCTTTTTATTCGGAACGATCTTACAGGGCCATGACGCAGCAATGCTGTCGTCCAGATTTTACCAGGTTACTGAATTTATTTTTTATTACGAGGCTTAGGAATTTTTCTGTTTCGAACTTACATTAAATGAGAAAAGAATTTAGTGGGTACATTAAATGGGAACCAGTTTTGTTCTGAGGTTGCACTAAAATTAGAATCATTAACCAAATAATATTTAAATTATATATTTTTTTTGTGGGGAGGTTACAACGTCTATTGGTGAAGAAGTTCAGCGGCCAACCGACATTCAGCTTCAAATCACACGGAAAAGGTGAATACCTAACCGCCACGCCGGTCGGAAGGAAGGCGCTAACCGTTGGCTGATGAACCTCACCTATGAAAGCACAAGCTTGCTTGGAAGTATAACCCATCGAACTACATCCAACTAGATTTGCTCCGATAATGCACACAAGCTAGCGGGCTCCAAATAACTGAAGAAACCGACTTGGCGATTTAGTGCTCAACGTACCTGACAAAGAAGTGGTTTGAACGTCCTAAATAATGAGGTAATAAACATTAAAGAAATTTACAATACCCCCAATAATTTAAAACACACCATCAAGTAATAATTATACGACAGCTACCAAATGGAAGCTATTATGTCTTGATACGAGCGACGCGCTCCTTAAATAGCCTGGCCAGACACAAAAACAGGGAACAGCACTAGGACTGACCTGGATCTGATACAGAATCAGCAGGGCGCAAACACGAGCAGGAAGCGAACCAGTTACATTTATCATGCTCGCTCACAGCGGGGAGCAAGATCAGTCCTTACGAATGCCTTGAGGTGTTGGCACCGGAGGAACTAACTAAAAGCATCTCGCCGAACATAGATGGCCGCTGTGCGACGACAATGGAAAAACTTGCAGCTGCCAGAAGATGTGCTAATGGCAACGACTAACCGCTTACCTCCAGACAAGGTCGGCCAAACGAGTCCACTCCGGCCAAACGAGTCCATTCCAATTTCCAGTGCAGGTTCCCCGTGTTTGGAAGATCGTCAGCCAGGCCAACTTGGAAGCCACGCGGGCCGTGGAAGAAACGGCCGGCACGTTGTCCGCAGACCTCGCCGTCTGCGCTGCTTTACTCACTGGCACTACCCGGAAAAGGTTCTCAACGGAACCCGCGGCAAAAGTGCAACACCTCTTTAGGCCGAAAATTGTGTTCGGCGCGACCTATCGATCACTCCATGGTGTATCGAGTTCAGTGCAACTAAATCTATAAAGAAGGATAATTCCGTTTTGGGTAAAGATATAAAGAGTGAAAATTTGTGAAACAGTGTAATCATTCAGTAATTTACAATTCAGTCAATCTCAGTTACTTATGTAGGTCTTATGTTATGATTCTAGTCTGCAATTCTGGGGGTGTAAAATTTTTCTAAGGCCTAAAAGATTATTACTTTAATTTTATTTAATAACGAACTTTAATAACTACACAACAACTGGAGCACAAAGCAAGTAACCGATCGTTTTTGTTCAGTATTTTATTCGACAGTGATCGGTTATAGTATTTCTGATAGTCTTTCGGTTAGCTTTTATTCCTCGGAATCGACGGCTTTTCTGTGAAATACGGAACATTAGGCGACACAGGTCATTAATATACCGCAGAATACGCGTAGTTTATACTTGAGTTTCCCAAGAGTAGCCTTAATATTGTATCGGCGCTGTTGTAAATGCTTTGCGTCCCTATATAATTATGAAAAATAAAAAAATCTCAATATTTTGTGGAGCTTGTGTGACAACATGTTTCCGCATGAGGGAATTCCAATTTGCTGTCACTTTGAGCCAGTCGTCTGTGTTTTTTAGAAACTCTGTAAGTAGGCTGTTTAGGTTTTTATGTTGGTAACGCCACGTAGCGCTCTCTATGAAAATCATTGACTGTGATGTGCAGTCTGTGGCTGGTTGGACTCGTTGTCGGAACATTCGCCATTGTAGTGTTGGGCAGTTGGATGTGAACAGCGCGTAGCGTTGCGCAGTTGGAGAGCGGACGATCTGGACGTTTGTCCGTCAGAAAAAGGAAATTTGTAAGACTGGATGTCATGAACTGATATAATGACTTTTGAACACTATTAAGGTAAATACATTGTTCTCCATCAAAACCTTTCATTTGCTAATTGTGCCTATCAGTGGTTAGTGCCTTCAGTAGTTAGAATCTTTCATGTAGTTGGCAGTATTGACGCTCGCTGTATTGCAGTAGTTCGAGTAACGAAGATTTTTGTGAGGTAAGTGATTCATAAAAGGTATAGGTTATTGTTAGTCAGGGCCATTCTTTTGTAGGGATTATTGAAAGTCAAATAGCGTTGCGCTAAAAAAAAAATTTGCGTGTCAGTTTAGTGATGATCAGAATAGGTAAAGAGAGAAATGTCTGAGTACGTTCCGTTTTGCTCAGCTGTTTGAAAATCAAATAACGTAAGAGGTTTACCAGCACAGTCATTTATAATTTTTCTACGGGGACGTTACAACTCTAACTTCATGGGAAATAGCGCTCAGTAAAATTTAATTATTTACACACTTCAAGTACGGCTCACTGCTGTTTTGGCAATCAGTTATTATTTACGTATGTTTAATTTGGTGTTTCTTTGTATTTAAGCATATCTGAAATAGCGAAAGCGAATGTTCAAATGGTTCAAATGGCTCTGAGCACTATGGGACTTAACATCTATGGTCATCAGTCCCCTAGATCTTAGAACTACTTAAACCTAACTAACCTAAGGACAGCACACAACACCCAGTCATCACGAGGCAGAGAAAACCCCTGACCCCGCCGGGAATCGAACCCGGGAACCCGGGCGTGGGAAGCGAGAACGCTACCGCACGACCACGAGCTGCGGACGGGATTTAAGATCTTAGGTCATCAGTCCCCTAGAACTTAGAACTACTTAAACCTAACTAACCTAAGGACATCACACGCATCCATGCCCGAGGCAGGATTCGAACCTGCGACCGTAGCGGTCTCGCGGTTCCAGACTGAAGCGCCTAGAACCGCTCGGCCACTTCGGCCGGCGCGAATGTAGAACCGGTAAATCGATGTATAGTCACGACTAAAATTATCAACTTTCGAATTTCGTTGGAAATCGATATTTATTTTGCGATCAGATTACTTGGGTAGATTTTGACATTCCAACCCGCAAATACTTTGCATTCAGAGCATTACAAATTACCTGAGCTACTCTTTAATGACCCTGCCGATTTTGCAAACAGTGATACGAAAGAGGTACCGTGGGTTGCCGTATGAGTCACATGGAAAGTGGGAGAAATAGGGAGAAGATACATTTAAATGCACAGATTTTTGGAGGTGGTAAACTATTATAATGTGAGGATGTCTTGCCTGTTGCAAAGAACCGCTAAATAAGCATCACTCTATCCCACACTGATGTTGCTTGTCTCAGTTTTGTGTCTGTTTTTACGAATTCTGACCAAACAGAATCTATAAGAAACTGCACCTCGCAGCTTGTTACTTGGCGGAATGTAGTTACCGAGTTAGCTTATGGGCTGCCCCTAATTCACTTTTCCTTTCTACCAGCGGTTTAACACACACTCTTTTTTCACTCGTTCTCTTTCGTTTTGTACGCACAGCCATTTTTATCAAAGCTGCAGCAACGTGCTCCTTGTCGGAACTCACAGCGAGACCTCTCCGCTAGTGTCTGCATAAACTCTCAAGTGGACACGATCTGCAGCACACAAGGGCAAAATCCTTTTCTAGCGATGTCGCGTGGTACAGTCGATAGTGAATGCCACCGAGGATAATACTCAAGTGGGCACAGTAGGCCTACTGAGAGCGAAGCTCCAGAGTTACTATATCGAATTCTCCCAAGACGTCATGCACCTTAAGATACAGCTAAACTCTGGCCCAAATAAAACCTTCCACAAGGGGATACAGGGGGACCCAGGGCGATAATCCCATATTGTGCTGTTTCACACAAATATCAAAGCATCTACGCTTAATGTTGCAGGAAGGAAGACTGTGTTTAACGTCCTGTCGCTATAGAGGTCATTAGAGACGGAGTACAAGGATGGCGACGGAAATTGGCCCTGCCATTTCAAAGGAACCATCAGGCCAATTTCCTGGAGTGATTTATGGAAACCACCGAAAACCAAATCTGGATGGCCGGACGCGGGTTTGAACCGTCGTCCTCCAGAATGCGACACCAGTGCGCTAACCACACCACTGCACCATCACGCTCGTTGTTGCGAGTGATATGAAACTGACCCGAGCACGTAAGGTCGCTAGAAGGAAAGGTGAATAGTCTATTTCGGATTATGGGGAGCATTCTGGGAAAGCGTAGCTCATTTATGAAATACACTACGTATAGAGCAGAAGTGCGACCCATTCTCGGGTACTGCCCGAGTATTTTAGATCCCCACAAGGTCGATTAACGGAAGACCTCGAAGACTAAATACTTGGAACCGCACTCTAAAGTGTAACTCACACCTAGAAGATACAAAGCAGAAACTAAAAATCCCGTAATGCTATTCTGTCGAAACTGGCTAGAAAGACATGATGTTGTAGAGCGAACAATTGAGGCCATCAGCGCAAGCCCTGGCCCGCAGAGTGACTGAATACTATTCGCAAGTCTGTATGAGACGTGCGCAAGTAGCTAAACTGGAACTAAATGAAGGAGACAGTGCGGATAATGTCTGGAATACTCAGGACCAGCCTGCGCTTCCGGCTCCCCATCCTTGTAAATACAGAGCCCACTGAAATTAAGCGATCACACTTAGGCACAGAGCATAAAAAAAGATCATAGACAAAGTCTAACTCACAGAAAGACCTCGCACCTATAAACAGACAAATCTAGGTCACCTTTATGGAAAATCGGCAAAGACTCACGGACAACTTGGAAAGAACTATGGGCATGAAATTTGGTGAAAGACCCCAACAAAAAAAATCGATGGATTAAACCTCCAACGGAAATTGTGAAGAACTCTGAACCGTGCCAGAACAAGTGCGGGTAGATGTAACAATTGATAAACCAATGGGGCCTATGAGTCCTAAAAGGGAAATCCAATCAATGGCCCATTTACTTGTGTGAGAACTGCGTGGCTATCAAAATGATCTGAAGTCTATACTCAGATCCTCTGACATAGCCACAATATGGCTCCAGCATATTTGCATCATATTGTATAGTGTAATAGGAACATAAGCAAAGAATATTGTAATTCAGTTTACAACTCACAGAATATTGTACTTAATACATTACGTGATTACTGCCTTTTGTAAATGCCGAGTGAGTAAATAAATCAACGCAATGCAGAGGCGCCTTGCTAGATCTGCTAGCGGTAGGCACGAATGAAATAGGCGGATGTAAGGCTAATTTCCGGAGTACGCCAAGGAAGTGTGATAGGCCCGTTGCTGTTTATGACGTATATAAATGATCTCGTAGAAAGCGTCGGAAACTCTGTAGCACTGTTTGCAGATGATATGGCTGTCTGTAAGAAAGCACCAATGCCGAAAGACCGTATCGATTTACAGAATGACTTGCAGAGGATTGATTAACAATGCAGGCTCTGGCAGATGACACTGAAGGTTAGCGTATTGTGCATAGGCAGAAGAAAAAAATCCATTACTATGCAGTTACACCATGAACTTCCGGGCGGGAAGGTGTACCGATCCCCGGCACTAATCCGCCCGGCGGATTAGTGTCGAGGTGCAGTGTGCCGGCCAGTCTGTGGATGGTTTTTAACGCGTTTTTCCATCTGCCTCGGCAAATGCGAGCTGGTTCCCCTTATTGCGCTTCAGGTACACAGTGTCGGTGATTGCTGCGCAAACACTTTCTCCACGTACGCGTACATCGTAATTACTCTACCACGCAAACATTGGGGTTACACTCGTCTGGTGTGAGACGTTACCGGGGGGTTCACTGGGGCACAATAACCCGGGGCTCGGTGTGGGGCGGCATGGGGTGAGTGGTCTGCTGTATCCTGTTGTGGGGTTGTGAACCACTGAGGGATTCGTCGGGGACGAAGCCTCTCCTTCGTTTCTGTGTCCCCGGTTCAATAGAATACAATACCACGAATGACAGCAATATAAAACAAACAGTAGGGAAAGCAGATAAAAGATTGAGATTCATAGGCAAAGTCTTAAGTAAATACATTTCATCCACGAAAGAAGTGGCTTACAAGGCGATTAGTGCACCAGTTCTTCAGTATTATTGATGAATCTGGGATCCTTACCTAGCAGCACTGATTGAAGAGATAGAGAAGATCCAACGAAGAGCGGCGCGTTTTTTCAGAACATCGTTTAGTCCGCACGACATCGCCGCAGAGATGTTGGATGAACTCAAGTCTGAGACGCTACAAGGAAACATTGTTCATCACGGGGAGACTTACTGCAGCAGTTTCGAGATAACATTTTCCTGGAAGAGTCGGACAAGATATTACTTTCTCCTGCATTCATATCGACGAGAATATTCGAGAAATTAGAGTTAATACAGATGCTTACCAACAATCATCCTTTCCACGCGCCATTTGCGAATGGCACAGTGAAGAGGGGGATCAATTAGTGAAACAAGAATTACCCTCCGACACACATGTTTAGGTAATGGAAATAGCGTTTGGCGTCATTGGCCGGGAGGCCCGTTGCGGAGCAACATGTTTAGGTGATTTGCGCAGAGTGATATAGATATAGATGTAGATTCGATCAACATTGGAGTATTACTGAAATCCCGGAGTATTACTGAAATCCTCCTGCACTAAAATGGAATTCCCAGGAGCGAAGAGGGTTTTTTCTTCGCGAAACACTATCGAGTTAATCTAAAGTACCGGAATTTGAGGCTGACTGCAGAACGATTTTACTACCGCCAACGTATATTTCGCATAAGAGCCCTAACAACATGATCAGAGACACTGGGGTTCTTACGGAGGTACATAGATAGTCGTTTCTTTCTTTCTCCATTTGTCAGTGAAACAGGAGTTCGAATGTCTAGTAGTGTGGTGGCATACGTAGTGAATATGTATATAGACGTATATGAAGACATTATTTGTGAATTCACTGCTGAAAACGGAAGTTAGTATGCCCTTTCAGAGATTTCCAGTTCATTCAAGATTTATTGTTGCAACAGTGCATATGGAGTACGTGAAATGAGTACATTTACAGATCAGTAACACAAACGATTCTGAGGCACCAGGTATCGAACCATGCTGAAACAATCATATTAGCACGTGGTGTAGCTTCCACGGGCGGCAATGCAGGCGCTGACTCTGGCATCCAATCGATGACGCAGATGGCGAATAAGGTATTGAGGTACGATATGCCACGCCTGCTCGACCTATTCACGTAGTTCTGAAAGAGTTAGTGGTTGACAAGTCACACGAGTCACGTCTCGTCCCGTCATATCGTACAAGTGCTCGACTGGAGATAAACCTGGAGATCGTGCTGGCCAGGAAAGTTACGCCACGCTGCGCAGGGGCCGGCCGCTGTGACCGAGCGGTTCTAGGCGCTTCAGTCCGGAATCGCGCTGCTGCTACGCTCGCAGGTTCGAATTCTGCCTCGGGCATGGATGTGTGTGATGTCCTTAGGTTAGTTAGGTTTAAGTAGTTCTACGTTTTAGGGGATTGATGACCTCAGATGTTAAGTCCCATAGTGCTTAGAGCCATTTTTGAACGTCGTGCAGAGCACTTTGAGTTTCACGGGCAGTGTGAGGGCGAGCATTGTCCTGTTGGAACAACACATCACCTTCTTGTTGCAAAAACGGCAAAAGAACGGGTCTGGACGTGCTGACCGTAGGTAAACGTCAACTCTAGAAACAACGAACGTAAATGGGAGTTGTAGCTAGACCATAACGCCTGTGGTGGGCCAGTGTGACTTGGACGAACGCTCTCTACGAGACGGCGCTCACCAGGTCTACATCGTGCGTACAGTTGGATCTTATTTCATCGTTTAAGACCACGGAGCGCCAGTCTATGCTGTGGCGCGAGTGGAAGAGGGGCTAGAGGTGTGCGTGCCCACGGTCCCACTGCTCATAACCGGTCGTGGCAGTTCGAGTTGACATGTCCTGGCTCACAAGCCATCTTTCCTGTGCTGTGGTGGCCGTACAATGTGCCAATGCTACGGTTATAATACGACGACCCTGGCGGCCGTCTGTGCTGCGTGGACGTCCAGAATCTCGCCTATGGGTGCGAAAATGTTCACTTAGACACTGATACCAACATTATTGCTCAACTGACGCAGCACGTCCACCTTGCGTTCGAAAGGACTATCCCTCCACTCGGAAAGCCTCAAGTTGACCCCTTTCAGAATCACTCACTCGGCTGTAGGAAGCACGAGTGCATATCCGTGGCATTGTTGGTTACTTGCTTCACCCGTTTGCACCACATTGAGCCTTCTGTCTCTGAGCATTCCCTAAAGGCTTGAGTCAGACGGCGCTCTGGTAGTTGTGTCACTGCGCTATATGTATATAAGTACATAAAACTGCAACCAATAACTTTTTTGAATAGTTATTTATTATCCCATAAACCGGTTTTCGAACCTCTTCAGGTCATCTTCAGATGGTTTTTCGGTTCATGGAAAAATAAATAACTTTAAAAAAAGTGACGGTTGCTGTCTTATGTATTTAAATTCAGTTAACAGTCACGGGTTCTAAGATATCCGTAATGGATAAACTTATACTACGCTATCTGTTGGTGGACGACGTTGAACCAATTATAAATACAGCTCAGTACATCTACTGGCATCCCAGGTGGCATATGCCGTCATCGGATCAAAATAGACGTCGTCTTTCGAGGTGAAGTAACTTTTTACTAACATCAGTGTGTATGTGTGTGTGTGTGTGTGTGTGTGTGTGTGTGTGTGTGTGTGTGCGTGCGTGTGTGTATGTGTGTTTTCACTATTTTTTCAATCATATATATATATATATATATATATATATATATATATATATATATATATATATTATATCGACGTAGATAAAAATAAATGTCGTGTCGCTAGCGCCTCCCGTCGGGTAGACCGTTCGCCGGAAGCAAGTCTTTCGATTTGACGCCACTTCGGCGACTTGCGATGGGGATGAAATGATGATGATTAGGACAAACAACATCCAGTCCCTGAGCAGAGAAAATCTCCGACCCAGCCGGGAATCGTACCCGGGCCCTTAGGATTGACAGTCTGTCGCGCTGACCACTTTTTACTCATTTTGTTCGTTGCATCTGCTCGGGGCGGACGTCGTAAGACGTCCGTTTAAGTTCGTTGTTGATCGAATAACTCAGTTTTTTTATTACAGAGCGAGCTAACCCTCTGAGCGCACACGCTGAGTCACCGTGCCGGCGTCCACTCAGCTACCGGGGGCGGACATCGACGTAGATGAGTCTGAGACAAGTAATTTGATAGGGTCGCAAATGTCGGAAAATATGTCACAAGTGAATGACGAATGTTGAACCTGTGACATCACCGCTAGGAGACGCTTTTTTCGTAAATGTGAACCCAGCCGTCACAGCATTGGGTTACCACTACCACGAGCAGTACCGTATCGCATCGGATAATGCAAGAACGAATAAAAGAGTATCGTAGTGGAGCACTGCCCCCCCCCCCCCCCCACCTACCGGTGAGGAAAGGATCGACAACCTCCACCGCTCCACGTGTGATGAGACGTTACCTGGTGACGTCACATGTTGAACATTTGTCATCCACTTTTGGGATATTTCTCGACATTTATTTTTATTATGATTATTACACATTTTAGCCTCTGGGACAGTGATTAACTTGAATGTTGCACGATTATTCAATTTTTTCTTGTTTTCTTCTTCTTCTTTTCCTTTTTTCAAAACCTCTTCTTTTCTGGCTGTGTTTCTGTTTCTTTGTTCTGTCCATATTTTGTCTGATTTCTTCCTTTCTTCTACTTAAAATTTCGTGTTCATGATTTTGTTTCTGAATTTGTCTCTTTCATTTATCATTTCAATACAGACTCCCTGCTTGTTTTAGGCCTTCTTCTATTTCTTGAAACCAATTAGCTTCTTTAATGAACTCTCTACTAAATCAAAAATTCTCTTCTTGAGTCTAGTGTTATTCATTCTATGTACGTATCTATAGAATGTTAGTCGGCGTTTTCTGATCATGTCTGTGAGCCTATTTGGTGTTAATATAATTCTTTGGTTGGTATGTTCATCTGTATAACATCTCTGTGTACTGCTCCAAAATTTTTTCTGAGGGATTTACGTTCAACTTTTTCTGTCTCTGTGATGCCTTATGCTCCGTTTGAGGCCGTTTCTGATGCGTGTACCTGTTAGTACAACTGTACTGCGGTCTGTGAGTTTAGCTTCTCATGAAATATTTCTTTTATTGTAGTGCGTCCACATCACTTCGTATGCTTTCTCAAGTTTTTCTGTTCTTTGCATGCTGGATGCCTTGTCTGATCCTCCCATTTGTAAATATTCCCCAAGATATTTGAATTTTTCCACTCTGTTAACCTTTTCGCATTTTGTGTACTTTAAGCGTGAGTGTTATTGTAATTTCTTTCCATGCATTGCGTCTTTTCACACGATATCTGTAGGCATGTTTTCGTAGAGATGTTATGTAAGTATTCCAGTACTTCTTGTGCGTCTTGTCAATTGTTTCTGAGTACTGCTAGATCACGTGCAAATGTCAGGCATTTTATGATCGTCTTGTTTGCACACGCTCTTCCTTACGGAATTCCTTTTACTTTTTGTTTCCATTTATTAGCAACATTGTCCAAGACAATGTTGCATAAAAACGGTGAGAGATCATCTCTTTGTCTGATCTCTGCATGTATGTCGAATGGGTCTGAGATTTCTCCCATACATTTTATTTTGAATGTTGTATCTGTAAGTGTCTTCTTCTAAAGTGTCAAAGAGAATCTACCTGTCTATGGAGTCGTAGGCCTTCTTGAAGCCTACAGTGTCGTTCGTCTGAGTTTCAGAAGCCTTCGCAGGTTCCATATTTGTTCAATACAAGACCTTCCTTTTCGGAAGCCTGCTTAATGTTCACCTATCATTGTATCAGCTTGTTGTTCTAGTCTGTTGATAACACTCTGTTTAGTAATGCCTTTGAGAGAGCTTTGTACGTGACCGGTAATAATGAGAAACTTTTGTAGATATTAGGGTCTGTCTTGTCGCCCTTATTGTGCCATGGGTGAACCAACGCACATTTCCATTTCTGTGGAATTTTCTCTCTGTAATAATTCCCTGGATTTTCGTTGTCATGTTTTTTTTTTATAATTTCCAGAGCTCGTAAATAATGCAGTCTTCTCCTGCGGCTCTGTTGTTTTTTAGTTGTTTTATTATCTCTTCTACCTCTGTTATTGAAGGCGGCTATGAATCTGGGTGTGGTGCTGTTCTTGGAAGAGTAATTTCATATTTAGGTTTCTCTAAATTGAGGAGTTTATCAAAACAATTTTTAATAATTTTGCAGTTTTCTTTAGTATTTGTTTCCAGAGATCCGTCTGTTCTTTTGAAGCAAATATTTGGATGCTGATAGCCCTTCACAGACAGAGACTGGAATACATCCAGCAAATAATTGACGACTTAGGTTGCAAGTGCTACTCTGAGATGAAGAGGTTAGCACAGGAGAAGAATTCGTGGCGGGCCGCATCAAACCAGTCGGAAGACTGAAGGCAAAAAAAAAGTCCTTTATATTTTACCTTAAGATTCTGTAGAAATTTCTCGGGTAATTTCTCTTGAGCTCTTCCTCGATTTCATTTAGTCTATTTTTGTCGTATGTCGTTCTCTGTCTTCTGATAGCTTTCGAGGACTGGAGTTTGTACAAATCTTGCCATGTCTCTTTTGTTCTGTTACAGCTAAACTTCTTCTAGGCCTGGATTCTGCATTCAGTGCTGTGATCACAAGTTAAGTTCCACCCTGAACGTTTACTATACCCGTGGTCTAGGGGTAGCGTCTTTGGTTAGTAATCAAAACCTGTTCTATCCCGGTTTCGAAAATCGCCACGCCGCGCGGGAATAGCCGAGCGGCCTAGGGCACTGCAGTCAAGGACTGCGCGCCAGGTCCCGGCGGAGGTCCGAGTCCTCCCTCGGGCATGGGTGTGTGTGTGTTTTTCCTTAGGATAATTTACGAGGGTTATTTTTTAAGTAAGGGCCGTTTTTATTTAAAAAAAGATACAAATACTTTTGTAAAAAAACTTTTATTTTCTTATTCTACACACTTTTACCTATTTTTCTACATAGTTGCCTTGTTTATTTAAGCACTTGTCATACCGTACAACTAAGTTTTTAATTTCCTCTTCAAAGAATTCGACCGCCTGCTCCGACAGCAAAGAGTTCACGGCCGCTTTCACTTCATCGTCGTCATTGAAGCGCTGCCCGCCAAGATGGTGTTTCAGCTACCGGAATAGGTGAAAATCGACTGCAGGTCGCCGAAGTGGCGTCAAATTGAAATACCGGCACCTGACGAACGGTCTGCCCGACGGGGGGCCCTGTCCATACGATTAAAGAAATAAATAAAATTCCGTTACGCCAATATGATTCCATATGCATTCATTAGAAGTGGATACCGAGCTGAGCGTCCTGCACGGTTTGTAGCTCCCAAGGAGTTCGCTATCGAATTTGATGTTGCGAACTTTTGTGATCAGTGTGGTGCGCCATTTTTCATTCGGTGATCATGTCTTGAATGTCGATGATGTGCAATTTGTGAAGTGTAATGCCTACAGCGATCAGTCAGAACATAATGACCAATTACCTACTACCGATATACACTGAAGAGGAAAAGAAACTGGTACACCTGTCTAACATTGTGTAGAGCCACCGCGAGCACGCTGAAATGTCGCAACACGACGTTGCATGGACTCGACTAATGTCTGAAGTAGTGCTGGAGGGAATTTATACCATGAATCCTGCAAGCCTGTCCATAAATCCATAGGAATACGAGGAACTGGAGATCTCTTCTGAGCAGCACGTTGCAAGGAATCCCAGTTATGCTCAATAATGTTCTTGTCCGTGGAAGTGTTTAAACTCAGAAGAGTGCTGACATGTAGGGTCCATGGATTCATGAGGTTGTCTCCATACCCGTAAATGTCCACCCGCTCGATACAATTTGAAACGAGACCCACCCGACCAGGCAACATGTTTCCAATCGTCAACAGTCCATTGCCGGAGTTGACGGGCCCAGGCGAGGCGTAAAGCCTTGTGTCATGCAGTCATCAGTGGTACACGAGTGGCCCTTCGGCTCCGAAAGCCCAAATCGATGATGTTTTCTTGAATGGTTCGCACGCTGAAACTTGATTTCCCAGCATAGAAATCTGCAGAAATTTGGGGAATGTTTGCACTTCTGTCACGTGGAACGATTCTCTTCAGTCGCCGTTGGTCCCGTTCTTACAGGATCTTTTTCCAGCCGGAGCGATGTCGGAGATTTTTTACCGAATTCCTCATTTTCACGGTACACTCGTGAAATGGCTGTACGGGAAAATCCCCTCTTCATCTCTGCCTCGGAGATGCTATGTCCCATCGCTCGTGCGCCGACTATAACTCCAAGTTCTAACTCACTTAAATCTTGAACAATTCCCATTGTAGCAGCAGTATCCGATCTAACAACTGCGCCAGACACGTTTTGTCTTATATAGGCGTTGCCGACCACAGCGCTGTATTCAGACTGTTTAAATATCTCTGTATTTGAAAACGCATGCCTATAGCAGTTTCTTCTTCGCTTCAGTGTAAACGCGTCCAGGAGAGAGCAGCATCACCTGTCGAGGGATGATTGCTAGTTAGGCACACGCATGGTACACGTACAGCCTGTGAACGTGCCATCTGTGTGTAGAATGAGGAACGCGCATGATCTGTCTGAGTGTGATCGAGGGCAGATTGTGATGATACGGAGCTCCTCACGTGCATTTCGGAAATTGCACGACTTGTCGGGTGTTCGGGGAGTGCTGTGGTGGGTGTCTTGAATGCGTTGCGAAATCGAGGTGACTCTGCATCCAGACGTCGTGAGGATGGGCTGCCACCCCACATTATAGATGAAATGATCGTGTGGTCTTGACGGCTAGGAGGCAACCACCGAGTTGCAAGTCTTACATTAGGTAACGCCACCCGGCCAGAAATCGAACAACTCAGCTAAGTAGACGGATCCTCAGTACAGATGTCGGATGTCGTAGGCTGGGTAGACTGGTGAAGCAGGACAGGAGGGGATCTGCGGCGGAGTTAACACTCCCAATGATGCTGGTAGCGCGTTTTTTATGATTGACATAGTGAAGACGTACTGTATTGTATTTTCATATTACTTTCGTCCTGTACAAATTTTACAGCAAGAGTGGGCAAAAGAATAGCTATAGTTTTGTATAACGATGTTCAACCCTTATGTGTGTAATTCTACGTATAGTCCTCACGTTTATTCATGATGTTTTAAAAATAAGTCACGTAAGATTTCATGTATAATGATGTGTAACGCTTATGTATGTAATTTGCTGTATAATGTTCAAGATTATCTATGATGGTTTAAGGATGATGTCAGCGCAGTGGCACAACGTTGAATGGTCTGACGAATCCCTATACCGTCTTCATCATGCCATGGGCAGACGTGAATCCGTCGTCTTCTGGGGGAATAGCTCCTTGACAACAGTACTGCGTGTCGGAGACCAGGTGACGACGGCTCCATTACGCTCTGGGGAACATTGACGTGGGTATCCATAGGTTCAGTAGAGTTTGTACAAGGCACATGACGGCCAAAGAGAATCGTACACTGATTTCAAACCACGTAAGCCGTTAATGACGATCATATTTACGACGACAGTGTCATTTTTCAGCAAGATAATGCATTATGTCACAAGGCCAGGAGTGTGATGGAGTGGTCTGAGGAATACAGTGGCGAGTTCCAATTGATGTGCTGGTTTTCTAATTAGTCATATCTGAGCGCGATCGAACCCATCTGCGATGTTATTGAATGGTGTCAGAGTACATCGCCTCCCCCCCGCCCCCTCTCCCACCCTCACTCCCAGAATTTACGGTAAATAGGTGACTCCTGTGAGCAGATGTGATGCCAACTCACTCCAGCGACCTAGAAAGGCCTCATTCCACGTCGTGTCGCCGCTGTTATCACATGGACGTACCGGCTATTAGGTAGGTGGTCATAATGTGCTGGTTCAAATGGCTCTGAGCACTATGGGACTCAACTGCTGAGGTCATTAGTCCCCTAGAACTTAGAACTAGTTAAACCTAACTAACCTAAGGACATCACAAACATCAATGCCCGAGGCAGGATTCGAACCCGCGACCGTAGCGGTCTTGCGGTTCCAGACTGCAGCGCCTTTAACTGCACGGCCACTTCGGCCGGCTGGTCATAATGTGCTGGTTGATTAGTCTACTTGCCATAGAAGGTTGATATCTACACCTCCCGCATATTCATTTTATGTCGCCCTCTTTATGCACGTCGTGAGTCATTAGCAGCTAGGATTTTTCCTGTCATAATTGTTAACACAACACTTTCAAATGAGCCTTACTAAAGTTGAACTTACGGTCTCGCAATCAAGCGATTCCTTGTCAGCCCGGAAGTTTTCAGTGAAGGAAGTGTCGACAAAGGAAGTCATCAGTTTGCTGTTACTTCTTAATGCCTGAATATTATTCAGTTGCAGGCCGGTTGCCGGTGCTTTCAGTGTACGTACATGGCCAGAGGGATCTGGGCGGGCAGGGCGGCTTTAGGCGGCAGCGCGTGTGTGTTGAGGGGGGCGGGAGGGGGTGGCGGGCCTGCTGCGGCTGTGGCTTGCGGCTGCTCCCCGAGGGCCGGTGTTCCGCCGTCGATGGAGTGTCGGACCCGGACCCTGACCTGCCGTGTTAATGCACAGCCCGCCCCTGCCGGCCGCCACTACATCAGCGATGAGCCACGGCCTCTGCCGGCACCCACCCCACTGCCCAACACTCCCGGTTCCCAACTCTGATTCTGCCTATCCGCTGCATCCAGAGCCATTCAGCTACCACCAGATTTTGAACAAAGTAGACGGTCTGTGGGTTTATGCTTTTATGAAACTCCCTTGGGCAGGGGATTCCAGCAACTGACTGATATTTTTTACTGAATCTCACCTGTGCAAAAATTTCTCCAAGACCGACTTCAGGCCATTTTCAAGCGTCTGCAGCTGAATACCTGGAGTGCCACTGGGTTGGAATGCACCAGATACATCTGAAGTCTCGTAAGGTTCCATTGCGAACACCTAAAAATGATAAATAAGAATTTTACAGCCGAGATCGCTATTTGAAGTATTTTTATTTCCTCAATGACCGGTTCGAATGGTTCGAATGGCTCTGAGCACGATGGGACTTAACATCTGAGGTCATCAGTCACCTAGAACTTAGAACTACTTAAACCTAACTAACCAAGGAACCTAGGACCGTAGCGGTCGCGCGGCTCCGGACTGAAGCGCCTAGAACCGCCGGCCACCGCGGCCGGATCAATGACCTGTTTCGACACAGTGTTTTCTGATGAGCCATAGGTATAATGGCTGCACGGACGAGCTCATCAACACCCCAGGGCACACTGTTGGTGCTACAGGTTTTTTGTTTACGCTGTTTTTATGTATTTGACAAGCCAACGTGGCGTCTTTGTCTTGTAAATTGAGTGGGCTCACGTTATGGGTTTGCGCTTCAGGTATAGGAACATTATTTCCAGAAGATACGAAGACGACGGACTCTGTAGAAACCGGTCGTTGAGGAAATAGAAGTATTTTAACGCGCGATCTTGGCTGCAAAACTTCTTATTTATCACTAAATTGTTAAAAACCATTCAACAGCCGAGAGCGGATAAAATATTTCTTTATTTAAGACAACCGGTTCCAACAGGCTACGCTGCCGTCTTCAAGTCGTAAAATCTATTTGTTGTAAAACAAGTTCATTTTGCGCTGACCGAAACACAAGAAGTGCATGAAAATCGCACATTTTGTGCATGAGGTCAGCCTAAAATGAATGTGTTTTGGAACAAAAAGATTTTATGACGGGAAGATGACAGCATAGTCTGCTGAAAACAGTTGTCTTAAATAAGGAAATATTTTGTGGAATCTTGGCTGTTGAATGGTTTTTAACAATTAAACAGATCGCCTACAGTACTCTCAAAATGAGAAAATACAGTTATCACCAAGTATCATATCGCGCACAGCAACATGGCAACTTATATAGTTCATAAAGAGTTCAGGGCCCAAAATGGAGGAGAAATTTTGATGACACTGTTGATACGATTCTGTAACAAAATAGTTAATACGTAATCCCCATTATTAATAACGGAAATAATCTTCCTTTATGAGTCAACTGGCAGACGCCACGATTGGCCATAAGTTTTTAATACTGTTCTGACCCTTGTTTTTCAAGTTCTACGTTTTTCATAGAGAACTCCGTAATACACATTGTGCTGTCTTACAAATACATTTATTCAATACTGGTTTTGATCATGGAGCATCTTCACAGCGCAAAGATATCTTGTGTAAGAAATTCACATGGCATACATGCTATTTAACCAGCAAAGCCAGGAAAGTATAGCCATTTCTGACTTGTAAACGTAATAAAATTGATATTTAACGCCATAATACTGCATGGGTATCTTACATTACTCCAAGTATATCGAAGCCGCTGATACCTGAAATATTTTGATATCTTATGGTGGCAGTAGCCGAAATCTTAGTAAATGAAGGAGTTTTTTAAGGGCTCATTAAGAAAATGAGATACGGTACTGTGTCTAGTACATACTTCTGATTTTTTAATTTTTTTATAATTTTTGTATTGGCATTCGAGCAAGTTATTTACATGTTTCATAGATCACTTGAACGACTTTTTTTTCCGAAATGAAATGGGTCGAATCAGTTCACAGGTGTACGTGATTAGTGTTAACATTAACGAAATCATTATATTCCTACTTAGAAGCTAGCTTTTTATTTTTTATTTTTATTTATTCAATTATTTATCTATTCACGTTTTTGTAGAAGGTGCCAGTTTTTAAATATAAATTCGCACACGGAATAGAAAGAGTTGTCCAGGACAAACGGTTTTAGTTTAGATTTAAACTTCTTTTTGTCATCTGCTTGTCACCTAGCCATCATAATACATATAATGTTTAACAAATTAGAGAGCAACGTACAGATAGAATTAACTACACAGTACATCAACATCGACATAAAATTACGTTACAGTCATATTAAATGTTTACATGATCTTCTAACAAAAAAGAACGTAAAATGTGATATATTCTCAATACTATGAAGTACAGCAATAGGGCGTCGCACGTCGTAAAACAGCAACCGCTGGTGACCAGACGTTCTAGTGGGTATTTGTTACTTTATCTGTGTTAGGGTACTCAAAAAATTTATGGTCGACATCCTGCTCTTTATTGATATCACATAACGGGGTTGTGACCAGCCCAATACCGTGTAGATGTGACTTACAGTGTTCTTGAGTTTCCTGGATTATCGATGTAGCAGATATTTAATCCATGAGATGGAACATCCTACGGGCTGGTGGATGTAAACCTCCGATATCCATTTTTTTGAATACTTGAGAAATCTTATCAAGTTTTAAGGCAGTTAGGATGAGCGAAGCGGTTTGTTGTATCAGATAAGGAAGCATCAATTACATTAATCTCCGCGCATAAACGAACCTGCGCACTACAACCTTTAAATTTATGTAGGTATTTATTTTATGATTGCTCTGCAACGACAAAAAACTCTTTCAAACTAACGAAAGTTAACTTGTTCACTTGAAGGTAGTATGTAGCCCCTCATCAGTTCCTCTCAGTCCAACATCACTCATCCTGCTTAGGCACATAAGTCTCTTTATTATCATTACTATTGCAACTTGTAACTGTTGTATCTATGTGCAACTTGATGTTTCAGGATATATGATGATGCCAATGTTCGAAAGCGCAGCATTGGAATCATAAAGTCAGCTTTCAGGCAGTCAATGACATCTTCCTCAACGACCAATTCAGCATTTTTCAGACTGAACTTATTTTCAACATGGTCGCACACCTCTTCCGCGACTTTATGTCGCAGCTAAGTCACGTAAGTCGCTTTTTTCAACTATTACAGGGTACGAATATTTCAACTATTTAATTACGTCAGACGGAACTGTTCAATACTACTTCCAATATCCAAGTTTTGTATACAGTCGCCAAATAATTTCATTATCATGTACTCATAATGATCACTAATCACATAACACTCAGCTGTCATCAAACTGCTCAAAACTCACAATTCTATATACTTTTCACTTCAAAACATTATTTGCCATAATTTTTCAATCAAGAATAGGAGTCAAATACTGCTCCGTAACACTTTCAGATCGGTTATACTTCAACACTGAAATTTGCCCGCGATTCTGGACCGCAACCCTACTCCACCATTCACCACTGTTCACCGACTGACTCAGTCCAATGTCTTGAAATCGCATAGTATATCTGGGGTTACCCATTTTTTTTTTTTTTTTTTTGCGTAGCTGTAACTTCCAGAAGCGTCCAGTACCTCAGCGATATCGCAATCACCGGCAAATATCGATCTATACTGAGGATATCAATGAGAGTGCCGTTACAAACACGGTACCTATTAGTTACCTGCCCTTTTGTATGAAAATTTGTACACTGTTCAGTCCCAACATTATGACCATCTGCGTAATAGCAGGTATGTCCATTTTTTCCACGCATAACAGCGGCGACGCTTCCTGGCATGAAAGCAGTGCGGCCTTGGTAGGTTGCTGGAGGGAGCTGGCACAACACCCGCACACACAAGTCACCTTTCCACAAATTCTGGGGAGGAGGGCGATGAGCTCTGACGCCACGTTGAATCACATCCCACATGTGTTCGATCGGGTTGAGATCTGGTGAGTTGGGGTACCAGAACATCAATTGGAACTAGCCACTGTCTTCCTCGAAAGACTCCGTCACACACCTAACCCAGTCACATCTTCTTGGAAAATGTCACTGCCGTCAGGAAGGGCTGTATGTGGTCTTCAACCAGTGTACGCTACGCCTTGGTCTTGCACGACCTCCGCTGGACCCATGGATACCCACGTGAATGTCCTGTCCGCAGCTCGTAGTCCCGCGGTAGCGTTCTCGCTTCCCGCTCACGGGGTCCCAGGTTCGATTCCCGGAGGAGTCAGAGAGTTTCCCAGCCTCGAGATGACTGGGTGTTGCTGTGTCGTCTTCATCATCATTATTCATCCCAATTACGGTCGGAGGAGGGCAATGACAAACCACCTCCGCTAAGACCTTGCCTAGTCGGCGGTGCGGTGCGGGTCTCCCACATCGTCCCCTACGCTCCTAGGAGTATGGGACCTCATCATCATGTGAAGGAGGTGTTCCAATGGAAGACGATGGGTTCTTAACCTCCCATCTGCATGATAAAGAAGGTTTCGGGATTCAAAAAGCCATGCAACGCTCTGTCAGTAAATCAACGTCCTGCGCCGATGGTCAGTGCCCATTTCAGTCGTAGTTGCCGATGTCATGTTGTTAACACACGCTTGGATCGTCGGCTGTGGAGGCCCATCGTTAGGGGTGTTCGGTGCTCTGTGTGTCGAGACACACTTGTACTCTGTCCACCATTAAAGCCTGATGTTAGTTCCGCCACAGTTCGCCTCCTGTCTTGTTTTGCCAGTATACCCAGTCTACTATGTCCGACATCTGTAAAGAGGGGTGGCCGCCCAACTCCACGGCCTCTGGACGTGGTTTCGCCTTAGTTTCGCCACGTGTTGAAGACGCTTTCCACAGCATTCCTCGAACACCAGACAAGTGGTGCACTTTGCGAAATGCTCCTGCCGAACCTCCGGACCATCACAATCTACCCTCGATCACATTCAGATAAATCGCGCGCATTCCCCATTCTGCACGCGGACAGCGCGCTCGGTGTTACTACATGCACTGTGTGTGTGTCTGGTAAGCATTTATCTCTCGCCAGGTGACGCTGCCGTCGCCGAACGGGTTTGTATCGACAGTAGGTCGGTGGTCATAATGTTCTGACTGATTAGTGTATACGCAGGATGTACCATAATTGATAGTGTAACTGACATGGGTGAAAGTATATGGCAATATAACCAAAAATATTTCAGTAATCATCGATCCACATGTGAATTGTTGGAAGATAATCGAATGTATGATTATGAGCTGGCGAAGGCTTCGGTAAGAAAAAATGTTATAGCTTGTATAAAAGTATTTCAAATATTAAATTTGGGCTGAAATTTCTCGAGCGGCCTTTGTTAATTAGAAATACCACATGTTAGAATTTCATCTGCACTCCTATCTGGTGAAGGAGGCGTTCCACGTGCCGTTTTCTTTCCAACAGCCCCCGAAAAACTCTTAAATTTGAAAAGACTGTGAAATGCTGCTTCATTTATTCAATCACGTCAATGGAAGCTCTCTACAGTTGACTTTTGAGATTACCCGAAACAGAACTCTTCAGAGGATCGAGATGAGATGATCTTGGGCACCGTGTTCGGCCTATTTATCTCGCACTATGTTGCGCGTCTTACCGTGCTGAAACAAAGCATTGTGAACGCTGCCGACACTGTTGAATCCCATCGTTGTAGGGACAAATTACCCTCTTCATAACACGGGAGAAACCAGGGATCACATGGATAGATTTAGGTATCACCTTTTCCATGTGCAGCTCTAGTGGGAACGGCCGAGAAATACTCTGAAAGTGAGTCAATGAACACTCTGACAAGCGTTTAATGTGTGACTAGTCACGTAGATGGATGATGTTGATCAATTGAAGTATTTATTCTGTTACACATGGATTCTTCGAAGTTAGTTTCTTTGTGTAATCTCCCCGTTCCCAATCGGCCGTCTGGTCTGCTGTGTAATTCACCATGTTTGCGTATGCCTATTGAAATGTTAGTGAGTAAGGCTATCGTCACCGAATGAAAATAATACCGATTAGTAGGAGGAATGCGTACAATACACCCTTCTGAAGGAAGAACTATTCTAACCCTAATCTAAATGCTGATAAAATTCTGAAATGGGTGGAATGTAGTGCAGTCGCTCACGAACCACACAGGGGGAAAAGGGTAATACAAGAAGTACTGATAACACAAAAAATACTTACTAGCTAAAATGGGGGCAATTAAACGGTCGACAGCCCACTAGGGAAATGCATCTCGAGCATCTTAAGAAAGGTAACGGCAAAGAAATTTCAACAAATAATCGCTGGGGTGTCAACAGAAGGTTGTCACGATTTCCACAACACATCAGCTCACTAGAAAATAAATGAATCAAAAAGAACTGAGTTTGCAGTTGCTTATTCTGAAATACTAAATTTTGAAAGTAAAGTTAATTGAAGTTACTGGTTGAATAAAGGACTGGCGCTAGCTTAAACTTTATTATGTAAAAAATGACTTTCGGTAACCTCATTGTAACGTAATGCTAAATTTAGAAAAAGGCAAGAATTTTTTTTATTATTGAAAGATTGGATTGAATATGCTCTAAGGGGGGACGTAACGGAAAATGTAAACATTTATTTAAAAAATCATTGCAGCCTTATTTATTAAGGTCAAGATCTGAAATTCTGCATGTGAAAGCAAAAGAGCTGTGTTTTAACAGAAAAATATAGTAAAATATGAAGGATTAATATTTTGTCAGAAATTTGAATTTTTATTGTTTTATTGTCTTAATTATAAAAAGCCATAACTAAAATTCCAATCATGCAATTAATCTGAAAATTTTATTATAGTGTCCTGATAAGGTAATAAGACCACTGAACTACAGTTATTAATTTATAGTACAAAGTGTATCATTAATAAAGTTTTCTATTTCACACATCCAAAATTAACTTTTTTCTACTTACAGTCACCTAAAAATCAGAATGTAATTGCAGGATCTCGTTTCTTTTAGCTCCAGGAAGACAGCAACACGTTGCGAACAGTTCCTGAAAATGTAAAGGTACTAGCGCATATACTTTTTGAGAAAAAGCTTCGAATAACGGAAAAGACCTAAAACAGAGAAAATGAGAAATAAGCTTACCTCAAATTTAAAATCCTCCATATTGACTCTCTTCGTCCTCCAGGTTTCTCTTCTCTCCTCTTCGAATCTGCCTGGTCTGTATTTGCAGGTAAGACACTGATCTGTTAGCTTTCTTGACCCTGCTCTCGTCGATGATGTAAAACGCTTTTGTTGTAAACACACCAGAATCTATACCAACTCTCATCAGCATTCAATTCTGCCATTCTTTGCGTTATTATAACATAAAACCGCATGTAATCCAAATTAAATTATTGAGGCTTTCATTTCCATTTTGTGTCTTTCCGTGAAGACACTTCCTCAAAAAATCAGGGTTTGCAAGAAACCTGAAAGTGGGCTTAACTGCATTCATAACAGGTTCTGGTAATGAGTGTTTATGTGAATACGTCTCATTTCTGTTGTTGAACTTAACACCAATCGTATTTCTGACACATGTTGTGCATTGGTGTTTGGTCAGTGGATAGTTTGTGGAGAAAAATTGCCCACACACCAAGCCTCATTGCCTCAAACTTATGTGTGTTTTTCCTGAAAGCTTTCCCATAAAATAAATGAAGAGAATCAATTTCTTTCAGAGTAAGCTTGCCTTTTCCTCCTAGTGGTTTACCATCCTGAAGAACTTCATCTTTCTTGCCTTTCAGCAAGCGTCGAAGCATACCAATTCTCTTTTGGATGTGGCCCACGCATTCCAACTTTTCTATTGTTGAATTGTACGGATTTTTATCTGTTACAGCTTTGAACGAAGAGGAGTCGCCGTCTGGATTGTATTTTGTATATCTAACACCATACTGGTCCTCACATCTGGAGAACATCCTCAGAATTGCAGCAGCCTCCACGCTCCACTTGAATTACTATAACTTTTAGAGCATGCTACTGCATGCTTTTCTTGCCACAGTTTCTCGCTGTCTTCATTGTTGGACATTTTCCTTGCTGCACATTGGTGGCAGTATTTAGACATAACTTCTACATCTAAAACTTTACCTGATTCAATACCAATAACGGATGCAACTCCATACAAAAATGTGTGACCCCTTTTCATCCAGGTCAAATCTACAGACACACACAGGTCGGTATCATTTGTAGGATATTCACTGTGTTGAATATCTTCCCCAGGATCTATTTCTTCTTTGTTTATATCCACCAATTCGTCCATTGCTTTCTTCATAGGAACTTTGGCAGTATCGCATACAGTATCAGACATTTCGTTATTTATTTTTTCAAACCTTGCACAAGGTGGAGGTATGTTCAGAAAACCACACAATAAATTACCTTCTCCCCTGCCCTGCCCAAGGCATCTCAGAGGAATGCTAAGCTAAAATTGTTTTAATAGGTCAGTTTTTTTGAAGGGAGAAAATGAAAATTCACAGCCACACGAATTACATCTACATCTACATGGATACTCTGCAAATCACAATTTAAATGCCTGACAGAGGGTTCATCGTACCACCTTCACAATTCTCTGTTATTCCAACCTCGTATAGCGCGCGAAAAGAACGAACACCTACATCTTTTCTTACGAGCTCTGATTTCCCTTATTTTACCATGGTCATCGTTTCTCCCTGCATTGGTCGTTATCAAAAAAATATTTTCGCATTCTGAGGAGAAAGTTGATGATTGGAATTTCGTGAGAAGATTCCGTCGCAACAAAATCATCTTTCTTTTAATGATATCCAGCCGAAATCCTGTATCATTTCTGTGACACACTCTCCCATATTTCTCGATAATACAAAACGTGCTGTCCTTCTTTGAACTTTTTTGATGTATCAGCAGTATTCTAAAAGAGGACGAACAAGCGTAGTGTAGGCAGTCTTTTTAGTAGATCTGTTACATTTTCTAAGAGTCCTGCCAATAAAACGCAGTCTTTGGTTAGCCTTCCCCACAACATTTTCTTTGTGTTCCTTCCAATTTAAATTGTTCGTAATTGTAATACCTAGGTATATAGCTGAATTTACGGCTTTTAGATTACACTGATTTATCGAGTAACCGAAGTTTGACGAACTCCTTTTAGCACTCATGTGGATGATCTCACACTTTTCGTTATTTAGGGTCAAATGCCAATTTTCGCACCAATCAAATATCTTTTCTAAATCGTTTTGCAGTTTGTTTTGTTCTTCTGATTAACGACAGTGTCATCTGCAAACAACCTTAGACGGCTGCTCACATTGTCTCCTAAATCGTTTATATAGATAAGGAACAGCAAAGGGCCCATAACACTACCTTGGAGAACGACACAAATCACTTCTGTTTTACTCGATGACTTTCCGTCAATTACTATGAATCGTGACCTCTCTGACAGGAAATCGCGAATCCGGTCACGTAACTGAGACGATATTCCATAAGCACGTAATTTCACTACAAGCCGCTTGTGTAGTACAGTGTCAAAAGCCTTCCGGAAATACAAATATACGGAATAGATCTGAAATCCCTTGTTAATATAACAGAACACTTCATGTGAATAAACAGATAGTTGTGTTTCACAGGAACGATGTTTTCTAAACCCATGTTGACTGCGTGTCAATAGAGAGTTTTCTTCGAGGTAATTCATAATGTTTGAATACAATGTATGTTCCAAAATCCTGCTGCGTAACGGCGTTAACGATGTGGGCCTGTAATTTAGTGAATTACAGATTAATTTAAAATCACAAGTTATTGCCACTCTTCTTTTTTCAATAACAATCATGCAGTCCGTATTTTTAAAGCTAACACATGAATATGGAAACTTTGTAGCCTGGCATAGAAGTCTGAATCCCGTGGAATCCATATCAACATCATTCATGCACCTGTACATTTTTCCTGTGCCAAGTTTCATTGCTGAAGCTGAGAGCTTATGGTTTCCATTTCCAGGTGCTTCCTCTTTATATTGGTAAACCGATTTCCATGAAACCTCCGTTTCCTGAACATAGTTTTTCTACCACCCATTATGCATAAATCTTGACTTCCACGTAAAGGTTTGCGAATTCAGAAAAATGGTTCAAATGGCTCTGAGCACTGTGGGACTTAACATCTGTGGTTATCAGTCCCCTAGAACTTAGAACTACTTAAACGTAACTAATCTAAGGACAACACACACATCCATGCCCGAGGTAGGATTAGAACCCGCGACCGTAGCAGTCGCGCGGTTCCGGACTGAGCGCCTAGAACGAATTCAACCTACCACGCACTAATATGTGTTCGTACACTACTGGCCATTAAAAGTGCTACACCACAAAGATGTGTTACAGACGCGACATTTAACCGACAGGAAGGAGATGCTGTGATATGCAAATGATTAGCTTTTCAGAGCATTCACACAAAGTTGGCGTAGGTAGCGACATCTACAACGTGCTGACATGAGGAAAGTTTCCAACGGATTTCTCATACACAAACAGCAGTTGACCGGCGTTGCCTGGTGAAACGTTGTTGTGAAGCCTCGTGGAAGGAGGACTTTGATAAAGGTCGGATTGTAGCCTATCGCGATTGCGGTTTAACGTATCGCTACATTGCTGCTCGCGTTGGTCGAGATCCAATGACTGTTAGCAGAATATGGAATCGGTGGGTTCAGGAGGATAATACAGAACGCCATGCTGGATCCCAACGGCCTCGTATCACTAGCAGTCGAGATGACAGGCATCTTATGCGCATGGCTGTAACGGATAGTGCAGCCACGTCTCGATCCCTGAGTCAACAGATGGGGAAGTTTGCAAGACAACAACCATCTGCAAGAACAGCTCGACGGCGTTTGCAGCAGCATGGACTGTCAGCTCGGATACCATGGCTGTGGTTACCCATGACGCTACATCACAGACAGGAGCGTCTGCGATGGTGTACTCAACGACGAACCTGGGTGCACGAATGGTAAAACGTCATTTTCATGGATGAATCCAGGTTCTGTTTACAGCATCATGATGGTCACGTCCATGTTTGGCGACATCGCGGTGAACGCACATTGAAAGCGTGTATTCGTCATCGCCATACTGGCGTTCACCCGGCGTGATGGTATAGGGTGCCATTGGTTACACGTCTCGGTCAACTCTTGTTCACATTGACGGCACTTTGAACAGTGGACGTTACGTTTCAGATGTGTTACGACCCGTGGCTCTACCCTTCATTCGATCCCTGCGAAACCCTACATTTCAGTAGGATAATGCACGACCACATGTTGCAGGTCCGGTAGGGGCCTTTCTGGATACAGAAAACGTTCGACTGCTGCCCTGGCCGGCACATTCTCCTGACCTCTTACCAACTGATAAAGTCTGGTCAATGGTGGCCGTGCAACTGGCTCGTGTCAATACGCCAGTGACTACTCTTGATGAACTGTGGTATTGTGTTGAAGCTGCATGGGCAGTTGTACCTATACACGCGATCCAAGCTCTGCTCGAATCAATGCCTAGGCGTATCAAGGCCGTTATTACGGCCAGAGGTAGTTGTTCTGGGTACTGATTTCTCAGGATCTATGCACCCAAATTGCGTGAAAATGTAATCAAATGTCAGTTCTAGTATAATATATTTGTCCAATGAATACCCGATTATCATCTGCATTTCTTCTTTGTGTAGCATTTTTAATGGCCAGTAGTGTATTATCAAAATATAAATAAACCACATGCAAGAAAGCTGTTAGGCGAAGATATAGATGTCAGCCAGAGATACAAATGTGAGCCAAAGATATCGAAAGAAAATAGTCTTCACAAGGACCAAAATTCCGCTGAATCAAGCAGTTTTCCAAAATGTCGGAAAAGGTGCGAGTGGCCGCCAGCGCAGAGTTAATCAGTTTAACAATTTAAAGGCTTTTCTAAAGCTGCTATCACGATAAAATTCACACACAATATAAATTAAATTATGTAGAACAAGGAAATAATATTTTTGGACCAGATTCCATTACATCGCCCCGTAAATAAATGATCAACTGATTTTACTTTTAATCTGAAAGCAGTGAAATATTGTCAAGCCAGCTGAACTCACTCAGTTTGCTAAATACGGAACAAATGAGACAGCGCGCTCTTAATTTGTGTTGTATCTATAGGTATCAGTTTTGCCAGTGATGTTTTACGTTACTTTAAGTGAATGAAGTTAATATTCAAAACTGCAAATTAATTAAGACTCTATTAAGCAATATAAACCGATAGTAAATAGTTAATCAATTTCCATATTTTTGCGACACTCGGTGATTGCGTGGAAAGAAAAGGGGCCCTGCTTGGTAATAATGTCTGAGGACAATGACAACACAGCTGCGCAACAACTTTTAACTATTGCAGTTTATTATCCAAGTTAGTCATACTTTGTGAAAGAAATGCGACTGGGTAATGCCTTTTCAAGGTTAGTTGCTGAGTCTTCCGTCTCTAAGGAGCAAGGTCTCATTCGAAAGATTACAGGGTACCATGAATCTCTACCCACTTTTCCGCCCTCTTTGAAAAGGCTGTTGGCAGAGCTGTTTGCTTATACCGGATGTCTTCGGCAGCCATTGAAGATTATTTTATTCAGAATTGAAGTACCTGCTAAGATCGAACCAGGACACAGGACACTGTATCAGTCAAAGACGCTTCCTTCTAGAGCACTGTGAAATGCCAGAACAGACAACCGCAAGCAGAGCCAGTGTGTTACACTCGGTATTGTGAGTCGTGGTGTTAGTTATGTGCTATGGTTGGGAGAATTTGTGGTCATGCTGTCTCCAAAAATCCTTTTGCACTTCCTATTTGCATTCTGGCATGATACATGAATCTGCATTGAGGGTAACTGTTCGATATAAGGCGACGGTCCTTTTATTCCGAGTCACAGTACAGTGTAAATTTATTTGTCGATATGTTACTAGTTATCACTGTTGTGACTGTCAAGAAATTTGAAACATTTTACGTCATATCAGTAGCTATAAGAGCTCGTAAATTAATATGTAAACTCTTATGAAATTATGAAAAATGGTAAATTCTGAATGCTACACTTGCTACTTCAGAAAGACGGTTGTGTCCTTCATTTCGGTCCGTTTAGGACACCCCCTTTGATCTACAAACTTCATATTGCCCACACGTTTCGGGTAGTAGCACCAAGCCAGATAAAAAATGAAATGAGCGTACGGCATCGTTAGCCGTGAGGCCCCTATTCTGCGAAGTTCGACCGCGAAGTTCAAGTCTTATTTCATTCGACGTCACACTGGGCGACTTGCGCACCGCTGATGAAGATGAAATGATGATGAGGACAGCAGAACACCCAGACCCCGGGCATCGAATCCGGGTCCGCTTGCATGGGAGGCGAGCACGTTACCACCCAACTAAGCAGACGAACGCCAAGCCAGGTACTTCACACTGTTGTTATACACAAATGAACGGTTGAGGAAGGAAATATCTTTTCCCAGTTCAAATGGTTCAAATGGCTCTGAGCACTATGGGACTTAACATCCCAGGTCATCAGTCCCCTAGAACTTAGAACTACTTAAACCTAACTAACCTAAGGGCTTCACACACATCCATGCCCGAGGCAGGATTCGAACCTGAGGCCGTAGCGGTCGCGCGCTTCCAGACTGAAGCGCCTAGAACCGCTCGGCCACCAGCGGCCGGCTTTTCCCAGTTACAGGCCTTGTTCCGTTGCTCAGGTTTTTAGAGTAACCTCAAGTAGATCCTTAATTCATATGCTCCCTAACTCCTATAATGGTGTGAAAGTAATCAGTTGGAATTACTGAAGAGTGTTAGTTAAATTCACAGTTATAGTCGGAGGTCGCACTTCTTCCAGCGGTAGATGTACTGTGTACCTCAAATAAGCCTCACTTCTAAGTGTTTTGGAAAGATGGTACAAAGAACAATTAACACCTAATTAAAAGTATTGAAGATATCATAGACAACAGTAGCGCTGTCTGCCTGGAATCAACTGAATGTTCAGTATGTTGTACGGTGTGAATAAAATGGCCTTTAGCATAGAAACCACGCGTTATTTTACCATGTGTTTCCTAGACATTATTTTATTTCGAGTCATTTCACGAATCGTCTCCCCTGCTGCACTGACTGTAGAGAATTATGCTGTATTTCACGACAACAGTGCGGTGTAGCATTCCGTACTACCTGCTGAATAATTACAGGTAGATATTTATTCAACGACTACCGTTAATTTGCAGTGCATCCCGTCATCTGATTTTTCCAATGTCGTGAACAGAGTTGCCGAGGACATAAAATAACTGTTAGATGTCGAAGTGCTAGGCCATACCTTTCCAGAGGTGGTGCTTCCACAGAATGGTTACAAATTCTCATAGGTGAGGACACGCTCCAAGTGAATTTTCTCAAAAACTGCCTTTCTTCCCTCGCCTAATGCTAATGAACATCGGATTTGGCCTGCCTTCTTTCCCTCGCCTAATGCTATGGAACATCGGATTTAGCGTATCTCATTTTCATTGGCTGCAAGTGACCATTAGTTCTTTCAGTCGAACTGTTTGATCAAAATTCTATTTGATGCTTTGGGCATTTGTTCTCGTTATCACAAAGATCTGCCTGCCGTACCTGAACCTCTGCTGGTGTTTTAATATGTTTTGCTAGTAGTTTATACGTAACAGTCGCCAGAATTCTATTTGTGTCGTTCTAGATCTGAGATCTGCTTGCACACGCTCATCGCAGAAGACGTTCTGGTCCGCTTGTATAACAACAAACTGAACAGAAACATCGAATATGGTGTGTCTCTAGTCGTTTTACAGTTACCTCAAAAATTGCTTTTCCGATTAAGATCAAGGTAAAACAGGAGGAGAAAGGGGAGAGTGCTGGAAGTAGAGCTAGAGAGGATCTAAAATATAGGATACATCTGCTACAGGAAGAACGTGTGAAAAGTTTGTATCAGTAAAGATTAAATCTAGGACTGGATGTAGTAGAGAAGGACTGGAGTGGTAATGAATTGCACGGTTTTCTGAAACAGTCAATTAAGGAAGCAGCGGAGGAGGCCTTAGGTAGGGAAAGGGGAGAAGTCTACGGACTGAATAGATGACAACGGAGTTGTTGAAGGTGGCTGAGGAAATGTAGGAGCTGTATCACACATCGTTAAGCTCTGGGAGTGAATAGGTCCTACGTGCACTAAAAGCGGGCTACGGAATTAACATGAAAGTGTAAAGGACAGGAATGAGAAAGAGTATGTGGGGAAATAAAGCATTCGCTTGGATATAGGTCGCTAGAGATATGGAGGATGGTAAAATGAAAATGGCTACCAATCCCGCACCCACAATAAAACCTGTATCTATTGGACGGTGGAAAAAGCGCTATGAAGAAATTATGGTAGAAAAAAGGACCGTGTGGTAGATATCTAGAACAAAAGCAGTACATTTGGAAGTACAGAACCTACACTAGAGGAAGAAGTAAAATAAATGCTGAAAGAGGCAAGAAATGGAAAGGCAAGTGCACTGGGTGGGGTCGTGATGGAATTGTGGTAAAGTGGGCCCTCTTAAAGAGGCTCAATTCACTTTTGAGTGATGGGCTAGGTGTCATTTGTGCACCCAACAGAAGGATAGTCTTCGTGTCACGATCCTACGGTACACGGTAAAAGTAAGAATATTGCACACTTTTTCGTGCTTAGGCAAATGGAGAAAATCATTTGGTTCTTTTTGCGTTTGATGTGGTATACAGTGTGCCTTAAGAAGCTTATAGAGTCGCCATTAGCCCTTAGACGCTTCCTCAGAACAACTCGAGAAAGGTTTTCGTTTTTAGCATTTTTTCGTACCGAAACATACCCGCGTATTCCAAGACGGCCAATCACAGCATATAGCTGAAATTTTTTCGATATATTCCTAAGGTCCTGGTCTCGATGAACGTTGAAAGATGTTGTGATATCTTTATCCGTTTTCGAGCTACAGAGGTTGAAAGCTACTCCACTTCTACACGTAAAATACGCACGTAAATCCGGTATGAAGCGAAATCTGGATAATAAATAAATGCAGCAAATTGCTCATATTTTGAGGGTGTATTCTCTAGACATTTATTTAGAAGTGGCATCTTCTCATTCCAAATATCTTTACGTTTCTGCAGCACAGAGATTCAAAGCTCCTTACCTTACATGTACACCTCAAATCTGCTGTGAGGCGAAATTTAAACAACAAACGCAGAAAATTTCTGATATCTTAAAGTTATATTCTCTAGCTATTTATCTAGAAGTCCCACAATCCTGCTTTGAAAAAATCTTTAAAAAATTGTTTATTTGGTTAAAAAACCGAGCCGCAGTTTTCAAGAAGTCTATTCACAGCAAATGGATGTAATTTTTATAGTATACACTATATTCCTAAGATCCCGATTGGAACTATCTGCAAATTTTTTCTTCGTGTTTGTATTCGGTTCCGATACAAGGACCTTCAAAGGTATCCCACTTTTACACGTAAAATACGCACGTAAAACCCGGCGTGAGGTGAAAAAGTGGTTTATAAATTGACGTAGCGCGGAGAAATACACTGTTAAGTGTCTCCGTTACCATCGGAAGGTTTCTGCGAACGCTACGTTTTAGTACTGACGCACAAACTAATCTTTTTGCACGTAAAATCTGATCTGAGGTGTAAAATCAGTTTTGCGTTATTTCAATTTGACATAAGTAAAGTTAGAAATTTTCAAAGAAAGTGAGGAAGGTAGAATGAGGCAGCTGGTACTCCATCTTCCAGTCAGAATCTTTTATTAAACAGGAGCATACTCGCCTTTCTTGTGATCCAATAGAGCATTTTTCCACTGGTGAGATACGACACTGACGTTTAAGACAAACGTCTAAAAATGGGATTGATGGGAGGTGCAAAATGGCTAAACAAGAGTAGCTAAAGGACAAATGTCAGGATTTAGTAGCATATTTCAGCCGGCCGAGGTGGCCAAGCGGTTCTAGGCACTACAGTCTGGAACCGCGCGATCGCTACGGTCGCGGGTTCGAATCCTACCTCGGGCATGGATGTGTGTGATGTCCTTAGTTTAGTTAGGTTTAAGTAGTTCTAAGTTCTAGGGGACTGATGACCTCAGAAGTTAAGTCCCATAGTGCTCAGAGCCATTTGAACCATTTGAAGCATATTTCAGTAGGGGAAATGTAGATATCGTCTACAGGACAATTAAAGAGCCCTCTGAAGAAAAGAGAGTACTTAAAAATATCAATAACACAGATAGAAAGACAGTCCTAAGCAAACAGAAGAAAGCTCACAGATAGTACACAGAGCGTCTGTCCTTGGGAGATAAACTTGAAGGCAATAATAATGGCAGAGGACGGAGATATGCGAGAAGAATGAAAAACAGCCCACAGTTGCACTAATTATGTTTATTGTAATCTTTGTTCATGGTTTTTGCTATAATAATATAGCTTTCTTCAGAAGTCAGAAGCTTTTAAAAATGAAAAACTTCTTAGCCCAGCAGCTGCGTCAAGATCAATAAAATAAGTAAAACTACATATGGCACCGTATGTCCTCTGCCACTACATCTGTTATACTCACTGTAAGACACAGTTATTGACGGAGTGCTGTTAACGCATCAGGATTGGCCAGGAGGGGAAAGCAGTAGGCACCCGTTGAGGTGAAAAATCAAACATATTTTTAACTGCAGGGATGTTAAATGCCGTAAAAAGGAAAGGCAGGGCTAGAGAAGCCGCCGAGACTGAATGGGCTGCCGCTCCAGAGAGCAGGAGAGGGGAGCGTCTGGTTGGGACAGAAGCTGCCAGCGGAAGAGACCAGACCAGACGGCGTGCCCCCCTTCCCCCCTCCCCCCTTGATCACCTGACCACCTCCAAGCCTCCCTATTGGTCGGCCAAATCGAAGACGCGCAGTTCGCTCGTCAGCAACACGTGAATTTAGCTGCTGATGGTTCAACACGTGAGTTTCAAAGTGGTTATGTCCTGTTCTGGGCAACATGACTCAGATGCTGCAACTAGCAGCCAGGCGGAAGGCACTAACGAACATCAAGTGAAAAATAAAAATAAAATTTTTATACTAATAAATCCATTCAGTAAAGGCCCCCCACTGTACAGGGCATTTCTGAAAATAACATCAGTATGAGTTCAGAAGCTTCACACCAGTAAAACATTTCAGTTTTGTCAGAAAGTCAGATGGAGGCTCGGACCTAGAGGTGGAGAGGGGAGGATTGGGTGGAGGGGGAGGACAGCCAGGGTATCTACCGCGGGTGGCAATTTCAGGTGGCGCCAAAGGCACATTCTTGAAGAAATAAAAACCTTGTTTCACAAAGTGCCTTGCGTCCTGCGCTCGTTGGTCTATCGATTATTTATATGATTTTGAAACGCATCCCTGTAGGTTTTTGAACATTTTTAACACATTTTAAATAGATTTATGAACGAATCATAAGTCGATTTTTGAATGCGTGCATAGTGTGTGTGATGCCTCTGGGGAAATACCCGTTGCATATAGAAACGGAAAACTCTCCCGCAGACGAAGGGGACAGGGCTATACCAGCTGAGCCAAATAGACCCGAACTGGTGAATGCCAATCGCTGTTTGTTCATGTGGTTGATTCGATGTGTGTACGTTCAGCTTTGCTATAATTACTAGCGAAACCATAGATTCAGACTACCAGAGTCGAGATAAGCGACTAAGAGGAATAACAGGTAAGAAAGATTACATATTATCTTCCCGATGTATCCAAGAATTGTTTGGTGTACCGGCTAGTTTCACAGTGTGTAGCGAGACCTCCACAAATTTACGTTATTAAATAAATTTCCACGTAGTTCTGTTGCTCTGCACTGAGATTTGCGTATTTCGATATCAAAAGTATTTCTCAGATGCGAACTTGGCACTTACGAACACGAGTTTAAATATGTAAGAAACTTTCACCTAACATCTGTTCCTCATTTGATTACTAGTAGTTTCACACTGTTACTTCTGTTCGCTAATGGTATCACAATTTACGATTTTTGTTGTATGAATGGAGGAATTCTCCGTATCGACAAACGGATCGTTTGCCTTATGTGCCATCAGTCACTCCCGTGATTGCCCGTCACGTGTAACATTATCACGAGGATTTGCTCGGCTAATCCCAACTACTTCAGCACGTCGTTCAGGACTATAATTTCCCTTTGTAACAACAGTTAAGATCACGCGAACTATTTCGTGCTTGGCTGTGATGATAGTCTTGTGATCCTAAATCAGTGTTCTCAGTTTCACCATTTGAACTAAGGAGTCCTCTTTCACGCCAGTTACTGTTATTTCTTTCATTACACTGATATATGTTCGAATCAGCATTATTGCAGTAATTTCTTTGGTTCCTAAAACCACAATCTCTGTTTCTGTCGCAAGCGTGTCGGAAGTGTGGTGAAACAAATTCTTATTAATTCATAGGCATTGTACGGATTCGATAAGCAAGGACTCTTGCGTATCATGTGCTGAAAGTAGCCAGGATGCAGAAGTCTGACTGTTCAAAACTGTTTAGCATGCTGGTACTGGTTTTGAGTTTATCTTGTATTGCTTCAGACCATTTTGCCGACAAGAATGCGTGATAAAATTCACCTTCCGTTTGGAATTCTTCTGCGATTGCTCTCATTTTTTGTGGCTGGTTCAGAATCTAAATAACCACAGATATATTCAATTTATGACTAGATGGCCATGAAGGTGGGAGACAGAACTGTTGTCACTACTCTCTGGTATGAATGACATTGGCATAATTTCGAATATCTTTAAACTTTCGAACTGTAAGAAAATGTTTCTAATCAAATGAGTCATTATGATAAGAGAGCAAATTATTTTTCGCACTGAGTGAGCATCCGCGCTGTTTTGTTTGCGTCACACACTGCGTAACGCACACGTGCATGGCACAAATCAGAAACTTCGTCAGGAGCATTAAAAAGCAAAGTAAGGCTATCAGTATCATTACACCTGTGACTGATTTTCCATTCAATGCGCGATAATCATCCAGTTACTTACAACAGACTTGTGCTGTTGATTAATGGCCATCTGCCTCCGTTTAAAACGATGAAAGTCAAGATATCCTTCCGACTCTGCAAAAAGGAACACTCTGTGTAACATCAGAATTTTTAGTATTTCATTTATACTTAGAAACTGTAGTAGTTTATTGTTTCACTTGTTTATACTAATTTTGTACAGACATTATAAACCATATGACCATGAAGTTTTGCTTATGGTTCCTACTGTTGACACTCGCAAATAATGCGACAGGTGTAACCTCCTGAAGAAGGGCACTAAGTGCCAGAAACCGCTAAAGAAATTAAATTTTTGATGCAACTAGTTGCTTGTTATTTCGTTATACCAGAGTTTTTGTCTGCATTGCCAGTCAGTTCGGTCACAGATACAGAAAGTTCGTCTACCAGTTCGGTAACTTTATTTCACTGTTCTAGAGTCATTCTTTCTTTAGCATTAAATGATGCTCTTGAGGAGTATGTATCTGAGTCTCAAACTCACTCTCTTCCTGTTTTCATTGTAAGATTTCGGCTGTCTCGATGTGTTCACACTTTAGATTATTTAATACAGGATTGAAATCCTGACGTATATCTTGCCTAATCTGTTTCGTATCATCCTTGAAGCGCTTAGGCTCTTCGCCAACACTTTCTTTGATCCCATCGTTACAGCTTTCATCTTCTTCCTTGAGGCTTTTAAACTTCCGTAACAGTATATGCAAAAGATCGTTGTCCTTATCTTAGGCTTAGTCTTATTAACAGCTATGGATAAAAAACCTGAATTTTGAACCACAGGAATTGAATGTTGTAAAAAATTACGTCCTATAGACTCGCTGTCTAAAGCAGAGTACACAACTCCACTTTCTTGTTCCATGTTCTTACCGAAAAATTACCCTGATCAGTCCTGTCAGGCATTATCCTATCTGTCTAAGTTAAATCAGTATTGTGAAAGGGTCCGTGTTCAGTTGTCTTGTGCCTACAGACTTACCAGAAGTTTCATTAGCTGCAGCTCTAGCATTTGACCTAGCTCTCGCTGTTTTTGACATTCTAATTACAGAGTAATGCAGCAAACAAGAAGGAAATCTCGCTCACACTGAAGATCTACGCTATAAAAATAACTACTCAAATGGCGACTTCTGAGGTCATAAGTCGCCTAGAACTCAGAACTAATTAAACCTAACTAACCTAAGGAAACAGCTTTATTTGTAAATTTAGTTTTGAACGGAAGTTTAAAGATTATTTTTGATATCAAAATAGGTACGTCTCAGTGCAGGTCAACAGAACTATGTATAACGGAAGTTTAAGGCTTAATTTTCCTCTAAATAACGAAATATGTAAATCTCATAATTAGTAAATCTCATAATTAAGTGTAAATTTAATTTTGAACGGAAGTTTGAAGATTAATTATGATATCGAAATAAGTAAGTCTCATTGCAGGGCAGCAGAACTATGGATAACGGAAGTCTAAGGCTTAATGTTCATCTATATAACGAAAGTGAAATCCTAATTAGCCGGTAGAAAAAAACATTTATTCTGTAAGAAAGCAATCCGTATTCAATGAAATTTACGTGCGCCATCTGACGGAGCAACAAAATGACCCAGTTTAAAATGTTGACCCTAAAAACTGCTACTCCTTATTTTTAGCTTTGAAAACAATCACTGCACTAGAACTGTTATTGTAATTGCAGAGCAAATGAACATAAAAAATTAACGCATCTGACTTTCTGACAAAACTGCTTGACAGTTCACAAAACAACACTTTACTGAAATCTTTTACTGGTATTAGTCCTGATGTTATTTTCGAAAATACACGCTGCCGATCCCTGTGCCTTACAGTGGACATGACCCCCACTTGTGCCCAAGAAACGCTCGTCTGATCTGCGACTTGCTGCTATTCGGAATAATGATGTTACTGTCAAAGCCCGCATCTCGTGGTCGTGCGGTAGCGTTCTCGCTTCCCACGCCCGGGTTCCCGGGTTCGATTCCCGGCGGGGTCAGGGATTTTCTCTGCCTCGTGATGGCTGGGTGTTGTGTGCTGTCCTTAGGTTAGTTAGGTTTAATTAGTTCTAAGTTCTAGGCGACTGATGACCTCAGCAGTTGAGTCGCATAGTGCTCAGAGCCATTTGAACCATTACTGTCAAAAATATAATTTCGTTTAACGTACTTGCGATGAGCAATCCAAGGCGGTATCTTACCACTCAATGCTTCTCAGTACACAACTTGCTATGTGCAATGCGAGTGTGCAAACGTAGTTGTGAAAGTAAACGAAAATGGGGAACTAATCATAAGGCTGATAAGTGAGAAGAAAGACCCAAGTTTAACTGTGCTTCATTAAGCCATGACAACAGTATACCTTTTAATAAAGTTCTTGTACCTAGACAAGTTAGTAAAATATTTTTATTCAGAATTATATTTTGTCAAGGCATGAGAACTTTATGAAGAGGTGTACTCTCCTGTTCACAATTACCTCCTTTAACAATTGGTTGATTGGTTATATTGTGGGGAGGGGGGGAGGGGGGGGGGCGGAGACCAAACAGCGAGCTCATCCGACCCATCGGATTACGGAGGGATGGGAAGGACGACAAGACAAGACCATACACTTCATTACAGAATGTAAGTGTGACCAGCCACTGCAGAGTGCTTTACACTCTGAAGTTATTGAACTGTTTTAATTGTGCAATTATATGTACAGTGATATTTATGTACCCTATACAGACCCCATTCAATTTTGGGTATTTTCATTGGAGTTTTTAGCTAAATTGATATATCTGGTCCCAGTTGTATTTAATTTGTTTGTATGTTATCGACCCCCAGTCATGGTCATCAACCCTATTACCACTAAAGAACCTTGGAGTAGTATAGGACTTTCGCTTCACAGTTATGAACACCCGATATCAATATTTTACCATCCTGTACGTATGATAATGATAACTGTTGAGTGAAACTAAACCTTAATAACGAAAATCTAAGATTTTTTTTTTTCTGCTGACATACAGTTACGCCTGAACCCGTATACTAATTTGTGTTAGCGATAAAGATTCCTTTACAGGGACTGTAGTGGAACCGACATTGAGATCATCGTTTGATTACATCACTGTCCATATTGCTGCGCTCTTCTGAACTCTGCATGGTGAACAGACATCTTCCTACTTTGCAGGCCGTAGGTTCAACACAATTCCCAAAACAGTCTCAAAGCGTCCTTGCGCAACAGTGATAGGAAGATAGATGAGAACCAGTCTCGCACCTCTAAGGGAGGCTTTCTCACTGTAAAGTGGCGTGGAGAGCTGCACAGTCTTCGGACTGAAGACCACAACAGCAAGAGCAATACAATATGAAATCATTATAAGAGTTGCTTGGGCGTAATATAATCTTATTAGTATGTTGTCTTACCCACAAAGCTAGGCCTACTCTGTCACATTAATTGGAAGGATTATATTACCACTGTACAGCTACAATTGCCGATAGCTGTATGGGGACCGTTGCCTGAAGCCAAAAACAAATAACCTAAAACAAAAAAGAGCCAGTTTATAGCTGTTGCACAATGAGTATTCCCTATTGCCAATATTTTGATCACACAATATCTATCACCAATTCATTTTTCTTACTTTTGCGTGTAACTAAAGTTCAGGACAATGTGTCCCGTGTTTTCTGCTGTCAAGAGCACTCCTCAGAACAGAGTCAACATGAAAACAAATCTTGTTTAAAAAAAGTTCATTTTCCGAATAGTTACGAGGTAATTAGCTTGTATTTATACCAGTTTAAAATTAGGTTTGAGGATGCGAATACGCCTTCAGCTTTACGCAGAGCCTGTACGGCTGACATCAGGAATCCAAAGAAAGTAGGATGTGTAAATAGCACACTAAACGCTGCATACTGGGCTACTGAGAGAGATGAAAGCTGAGTACCCGTGAACAGCGTGCGGGCGGGATGGGGAGGAAACAGACGCACAAAAGCGGATGGCGCTCTTTTCTCCCCGCGTGGCCTTAATTAAGACGAAATGCTGGCGTTTGCAGAACCGTAGGACATTCTTCAATTAAGGCATTAATTCGCGCCTCGGTGAATAGTGTTGCGGCAGTTATGCGGGGAACCGGCCGCTAATTACGGGCGCGGATGTCCCAGCGCCGCTCGGCGCAGGCGCGGCCCGCCAACAGCTTCCATACATCAACGCCAGCCCGGAGTTAATTGACGAGCGGCGGCTGTCCTTCGCGTAGAGTAGTCAAACAAAACAAAGTGGCCGCATTCTAGAACTGATGACTAACGCGCCTGGATGCGCTGCAAGACGTCGCTGTCGCTGAACGTGCTCGTTTCAACAGCGCTGACGTCACGAAACAAACGCTGGGTGCATGACAGAGTGTACGGAAGTATGGATAGTCACGTTTCTTATTGGGACAGATGTGTGAGTGTTTTCTCAAAATTTTTGAGAAGGTGATCTATTCTAGAATAGTATCTCACCTGAGAAACAATAATGTACTCGGCAAATCGGAGTCTGGAGTTCAAAATAGTTGTTCTGCTGAGAATTCCTTTTACAAGTTCAATCACTAAATTTTACAAACATAAAATAATAATAAAATACCGCCGGTTGATATTTTCTGTGACCTATCTAAAGCATATGACTGTGACAATCACAATGTTCTCCAAGATTGACTGAAGTTTTATGGGATTGATAGTATAGCCAACCAGTGGATAATATCATACCTAACTAAAATAATGCAGAACGTTGTGGTTAGTAATTCAATCAATGTAGTCTGGGAACATTATTCTAACTGGGGAGAAATCACATGTGGGGGTGACCAAGGCTCAATCTTAGGGGCACTACTGTTCTACATCTCGTATGCAAACGATCTTCCGTCTAATAAAAAATAAGCGGAATTACTTCTTTTTGCAAATGATCCTAGTATTCTAATCGATCCAAGAATACACACAGTAAGGGAAGAAATCGGAAACAATTTTCATAAAAGTATGATTAACTGGTTTTCTACGAATGGTCTCACCTTCAATTTTAAAAAGACGCAAGAAATTCAGTTCTGCACATCTACAGGTACTACGCCAATGATAAGTGTAACACAAGGCGAGAAAATAAAAATAGGGTGAAAAGTTCAAAATTCTTCGCTATGCATACTGATGAGAATTTAAACTAGAAACGCACATTTCGGAACTCCTAAAACAGCTTGGTTCAGCCTCATTTTCGCTTAAAAACATTGCAAATTTATGGGATAGACAAATAAGTAAGTCGGCCGGAGTGTCCGAGCGGTTCTAGGCGCTTCAGTCCGGAGCCGCGCGACCGCTACGGTCGCAGGTTCGAATCCTGCCTCGGGCATGGATGTGAGTGATGTCCTTAGGTTAGTTAGCTTTAAGTAGTTCTAAGTTCTAGGGGACTGATGACCGCAGATGTTAAGTCCCATAGTGCTCAGAGCCATTTGAAGTAAGTTGACATATTTTGCATATTTTCATTCAATAATATCATATGGAATAATGTTCTGGAGTAAGTCTCCTGTAAGAAAGAAAGTCTTCGTTCCTCTAGAGATATTCTGTAAGAGTAATATGTGGTGCACGCCCACGATCACCTTGAACGCATCTATTTAAAGAATTGTGCATGCCCTCATGACGTTTGTTGTAAGTATTCAACTGCAGTTGAAAAGTAACAATGATATACGTAATTACAACACCAGAAGGAAAATTAAATTCATTATTCTGCATTACTCTTGAGCTCAAAGGAGGTGCACAATGATGCAACAAAAATTTTTGATAACTTGTTTACGGACAACAACGAAAACATTTATTTTGCCCTTAACTGATTTTGAAGTAGCATAAATTTTAAACTGTGATTAGCACAACAGTTGAAAAACTAGTCTCCTCAGAGTCTTCCGCGGTGGCATGATTCAGTAACATCTCGATTTACAAACTCCGTCGTTTCCAATAAAACATTCAATCTTACTATAACTGTGTCCGCCATCGTCATTAGGAGCTGAAATTACTGACTGCCGAGGCTGGTACGATGTTCTACATGTACCTATACGCTGAAGCCCCAACGAAACTGGTATAGTCACACGTATTCAAACACAGAGACATGTAAACAGGTAGAATGCGGGGCTGCGGTCGGCAACGCCTATATCAGACAAGTGTCTGGCGCAGTTGTTAGAGTGGTTACTTCTGCTACAGTGGCAGGTTATCAAGGTTTAAGTGAGTTTTACGTGGTATTATAGTTAGCGAATGATCGATGAAACATAGCAGTTTGAGGCAGCGCTGAGGTGGAGATTTTCACGTGCGACCATTTCATGAGTGTATCGTGAATATCAGGAATCCGGTAAAACATCAAATATCCGACATCGCTGCGGCCGGAAAAATATCCTGCAATAGCGCGACCAACGACGCCTGAAGAGAATCGGTTAACGTAACAGAAGTGCCAGTCTTCCCCAAATTGCTGCAGATTTCAATGCTGGGCCATCAACAAGTGTCAGTATGCGAAACTTTTAAGGAAATATCATCGATATGGGCTTTCGGAGCTGAAGGCCCACTCGTGTACCCTTGATGACTGCATGACACAAAGCTTTTCGCCTCGCCTGGACCCGTCAACACCGACATTGTATTGTTGATGACTGGAAAGATGTTGCCTGGCCGGAGGAGTCTCGTTTCAGATTGTATCGAGCAGATGGGCGTGTACGGGTATGGAGACAACCTCATGAATCCATGGACCCTGCGTGTCAGCAGTAGACTGTTGAAGCTGGTAGAGGCTCTGTAATTGTGTGGGGCAGTTGGAATGATATGGGTCCCCGGATAAGTCTAGATACGACACAGAAAGGTGATATGTAAGCATCCTGTGTGACCACCTGCATCCATTCATGTCAATTGTGCACTCCGACAGATTGACCAATTCCAGCAGGACAATACGATACCCTACAGGTCCAGAATTGCTTCAGAGTGGCCCCAGGAACACTCTTCTGAGTTTAAACTCTCCCTCTGGCCACCAGACTCCCCAGATATTAACATTACTGAGCATATTTGCGATGCCTTGCAAAGTGCTGATGTTAACCAGGAGGAATGACGTATCTTACACTTGAAATTTCCTGGCAGATTAAAACTGTGTGCCGGACCGAGACTCGAAATAGGGACCTTTGCCTTTCGCGGGCAACTGAGCTACCCAAGCACGACTGACGCCCCGTCCTCATAGCTTTACTTCTGCCAGTACCTCGTCTCCTTCTGTAAAGTTTGGGGGGTAGGAGACGAGGTACTGGCAGATGTAAAGCTATGAGGACGGGGCGTGAGTCGTGCTTGGGTAGCTCAGTTGGTAGAGCAGTTGTCCGCGAAAGGCAAAGGTTCCGATTTCGAGTCTCAGTCCGGCAAACGGTTTTAATCTGCCAGGAAGTTTCATATCAGCGCACACTCCGCTGCAGAGTGAAAATCTCATTCTGGTATCTTACGCTTATTACATGAGAACCAGGACTTAGTGTACTTGCCAGCCGATAATGGGAATGTCACCGTGGTTATTAACAATGACATTTGTTAGAACTTAGTGGCGATTTGACACAGGCTGTCGTCAGATAGAAAGGGAAGTTATTAAAGGATTGTGGTTTACCGGACGAAGTGGTGAAGAAATTAAAGCCTCGTATCGCCAGGTCGCCCAGGCATTATGTTGTGACAAAGATGCACAACAAAAACGTTCGTCTTCGACCCATGGTTGGTGGGATAAGCACGCCCACCTACGACCGCCAAACATCTGGCAGATCAGTTAGCACCCAGACTCGTTCATTGTGAACAGCGTGTTGGAAACTCGCAGACGTTTGTTGAGACACTCAGAATAATGAAAATAAACCGAAACGACGTAATGTTTAGCCTTGAGGTTGTGTCACTTTTTACGAGAGTGCCAGAGATCTTTTGGCTCATCAGTTTCCATCAGGAAACGTCAAATTGTTCCGCCATGTTCTTCCGACAAAGTACGTCTTGTACCGCAACGAATATTACGAGGGCACGCTGAAAAGTAATTCATCGCAATTTTTCATTTTGTTCTCATTATCGGTTGAGGCATCACATGCCTCGCATATTGGTCCACTTCCCCACTTTGTTGACGCAAGCTGCAGCCGTCTGACAGTGGATGACACCGAACAGTAGCGTGTGACATGACGGATTGTACTGTAACTATGCTATTGCGTGAGAAACAGTGTGCTGTAATCGAGTAAGCACGAATTCGAAGAGTTCGTCCACACGTGGAGCACCCTTTCCCTAAGCATGACAATGCCAGACCGCACACGAGCGCTGCGACATCTGCAACAACCCGAAGCACCTGGGATTCACTGTCAACCATCACCTTCCATACAATCCGAGCTTGGCTCCATCCGATTTTATCTGTTTCCAAAACTTAAAGAGCGCTTTCGAGGACTTTGATAGTCATGAAGCTGTTGAAGGAATGGTGATGCTGTAGCTCCGTCAACAAAGTTATTCTGCAGTCACGGTATCAAGAGATTAGTCTCTCGTTGGGAGAAATGTGTCCGTCGCCAGGGTGATTATCTTGAGAAAGAAATGCGTAGATACGAAGAATAAATATGTACTATTTTAATAATTTTTGTTTTATTTTAAAAACTTGAGTTTTCACATAAAACATTCGGAGGCTTTATTTTTCAGCACGCCGTCGTATGAGATGAGCCGACAGTTTTGACGCAGTAGTAACACCGATTCCCGTCACTCACCGAAATTAAGTGCTGTCGAATTTGGCTAGCACTTCGATGGGTAACTGTTCAGGCCGCCGAGCGCTGTTGGCTAGGGGAGTGAGCTCACCCCTTGTGAGGCCAATTCAGGAGCTAACTGATTGAGAAGTTGTAGCTCCGATAGCGAAAAGTGACAACGGCCGGGAGAGCGGTGTGTTGAACACATGCCCTTCAATATCCGGACCCACTAACGCCTATCGGCTAGGGTTGACACGGAGGTCGGTCAGTACCGTTGGCTCGTACGTGTCCTGTTCAGACGGAGAGTTTCCGTATGAGCTAGCACTTAGCTGGGCTGTGTACTCTTACCTTTCGCTGGGTTTGAGTTGGAGCACGCATGGTGCAAGACTAGGTATCTCGTCGCTGAACAATAAAGTGGCTTAGGAATGCAAGCTACGCTCTTCAGTTGGAGGAAGGAATTATTTCACGGAGCGCAGTCCATACACAATCGAGGTGTGGAACAAGTTGCTCGTATTTGTTATGAGGAAAGTTTGTGTTATGATGATTTCAAGTATATAGAATTCACGCTCCCGCAAAGAGTAAAAAATACGCTGAGCTTATGTGGCTTTTTCTTATACACGGGTTTCAAGCTGTTTAATAAATGTATTTATTACATTAATTATACAAATTTGAGAAAATGAATAACGAGAAACAGAGAACGAAAACGCTAATTTAACATTTAGGGTGCTAATAATCTGATATCGCGTCTTATGCACTTAGCCAGAAGCAGGGTGTTGTTTTAAGGATTGAATGTGTAAGATTTCGAATCGATAGGCATTAATGAGTACTGGGTCCGATTCCCAGCTGGGTCGGAGATTTTTTCCGCTCAGGGACTGGGTGTTGTGTTGTCCTATTCATCATCATTTTATCCCCATCGACGGGGAAGTCGCCGAAGTGGCGCCAAATCGAAAGACTTACACCCGGCGAACGGTCTACCCGACGGCAGGCCCTCGTCACACGACATTTATTTATTTAACGAGCATTGGAAACTCAAGGGTAGTAAGTATTCTTATTTCAAGATTCCCTTCCATTCACAGCACATAATTTGAAGCAAGATATCTGACAATGGCCGTACTCGTTAAGCCAGATGACCCTCGTTATAACAAATGAGGTTCATGATTGTGAGCTCACTACCTGCCAAACACTCCGATACCTAATACACTATAACAATGAACTTGGATAGGGAGCCGACATGAGGTATTTTACAAATGGTGTTGCTTAGGTACAGAGTAGTGGAAACTCAACTCCTGAACGTTGTAGACAGTACTTGTGTTACTTTCGGCAAGGTCGGCCAGGTCGAAAACACACACACGACGAACAACCGAAGCTTATGTTACAGTACGACTCGGAATACTAATTCACCTTACTTTAGAAAACGAACGTACGTTCTGGAAGGAAGAAGAAAGATCATAAGAGACAATGTAGAACTGCGGATTAGGGAAAGATGGAGAAGCAAATCAGCGGTGTCCTTTACAAGGAACCATTTCCAAATCTGCATTACGATATAGTGGAACCACGGGAAACATTAATCTGGATTGCCGGGCGGGGATCTGAACCGTCTTCCACCACAATGCGAGTCCAGTTCCTGAAGCACTGTGCCAAGTTCTTCGTTTCGAATATGTAGAATACGTTGATACTCTTCTCATAACAATTCCCTCATTATCAGACGATGACCAACACATGCTCTCCTAAAGTTGAACCAATCAGTCAATGTGATCCTTAGGGTTCCTTTGGAAAGACTATTGAACTTTACCATCTGCGCCGGCCGAAGTGACCGTGCGGTTCTAGGCGCTTCAGTCGGGAACCGCGAGACCGCTACGGTCACAGGTTCGAATCCTGCCTCGGTCATGGATGTGTGTGATGTCCTTAGGTTAGTTAGGTTTAACTAGTTCTAAGTTCTAGGGGACTAACGACCTCAGAAGTTGAATCCCATAGTGCTCAGAGCCATTTGAACTATTTTACCATCTGCGTTTGCTGCTAGATTTTTCATATACTGCTCAACTTTTCAACACAACGCTTGTAACAAGTTTATGTGAGATACATAGCACCTCCGACTTAAGATCATTTACTTGTATCAGAAGTACACATTATGCACATTAAAACAACATCTCCCTTGACAACGAGATGGAGCAAAGCACCATCATGAGCATGTGGCGTATCCAGCAACTTGTGCAACAGAGTTTCCCTCTCCCCGGGAAATTATTTAATGTACATTGCTCTTTGCCCAAGAGGTGCGCTGAATGAAGTCATTAGTATATCACGAAATTCTTACCACGAAGGAATAAAAATAATTTGGAATGAGAAAATAAAGGTTAAAGCTATGTAGGCGACGAAGTCATTAGAGATTATTGGACAGCCGCGCGGGATTAGCCGAGCGGTCTATGGCGCTGAAGTCATGGACTGTGCGGCTAGTACCGGCGGAGGTTCGAGTCCTCCCTTGGGCATGGGTGTGTGTGTTTGTCCTTAGGATAATTTAGGTTAGGTAGCGTGTAAGCTTAGGGACTGATGACCTTAGCAGTTAAGTCCCATAAGATTTCACACATTTTTGTAAAAATTTTTTTATTGGACACACAAACTCTGACTAAGAAGGAATGGGAAAGGAAAAGGCCATGTCGTTTACAAACAAAACATTCCGTTATTTGCCTCAAGTGATTTAGGGAAACCACCGAGAACCTCAATTTAGTTCGCCGGACGGGAATTGGAATTGTTTTCGTCCTGAAAGTGTGTCGTAAGGCGACGGCTCAGCATTTAGAGAAACCATAGCAAACCATGCGGACACAAATTATTTGAGTACCACTCATCTACAGTAGACTGCCTTTACCACAGATTTTCGTTCTGTTACGTCCTTGGTAACAAACACTAATGACCAAAGTCATGAGAACCTCTTGGTTAGTAGTCTGTCGATCCACCTTTCAATGCAACACAGTATCAATTCTACGTGGCACACATTCGACTAGTCCCTAGTAGGTTCTGGTGATATGTGTTAACAGAAGTCTATGTACATGTCAAACAATTCTGGTAAGTTAAGGACCTGCTGTTTGTGGAGGCGTAGCTCTCACCGATGGTGCCCCAGTTGCTTTCCATCGAGTTCAGATCTGGCGAATTTGGTGACCAGGACATCAACAGAAGATCACTATCGTGCTTCTGAAATCACCGTAGCACAATTCTTGTAGGACGAACAGTTATCCTGATGGAAGGTGTCATTGGCGTTGAGGAAGACTTCAGGTATGTAGAGGTGCGAGTTGTCAGCAATAATGCCCATGCAGTCCACAGCTGTCGTCGTGCCTTCAGTTACTACCACAGGTCCCAAAGAAGCCCATGTGGATGTCCCCCATAGCATAACGCTGCTCCTGCCAACTTGCGTCCGTGGTGCGCTCATGTTTCGAGCAGCCGTTCGCCTGCATGATGCCATATCCGAACCATCGATCTTATGCAACAAAAGATGTGATTCATCCAACCAGGCGACGTCGTTTTCGTTAGTTATGGCCAATGCAGTCAGAATTGATGATGTCTCTGGATCAGCATGGAAGTACGTAGGAGTCATCTGCTACAGAGTCCACTGTTAGTTAACATGTGCCATAGATAATTTGAACCATTCTTATATCGAAACGACGTGGAAGGAATCACTTTACTATATATATATATATATATATATATATATATATATATATATATATATATATATATATATATTGGTGGTCCATTGATAGTGACTGGGCCAAATATCTCACTAAATAAGCATCAAATGAAAAACTACAAAGAACGAAACTCGTCTAGCTTGAAGGGGGAAATTAGATGGCGCTATGGTTGGCCCGCTAGATGGCGGTGCCACAGGTCAAGCGGATATCAACTGTGTTTTATAAAATAGGAACCCCCATTTTTATTACATATTCGTGTAGTACGTAAAGAAATATGAATGTTTTAGTTTGACCACTTTTTTCGCTTTGTGATAGATGGCGCTGTAATAGTCACAAACGTATAAGTACGTGGTATCACGTAACATTCCGCCAGTGCGGACGGTATTTACTTCGTGATACATTACCCGTGTGAAAATGGATCGTTTACAAATTGCAGAATAGGTCGATATCGTGTTGATGTATGGCTATTGTGATCAAAATGTCCAACGGGCGTGTGCTGTGTATGCTGCTCGGTATCCTGGACGACATCACCCAAGTGTCCGTACCGTTTGCCGGATAGTTACGTTATTTAAGGAAACGGGAAGTGTTCAGCCACATGTGAAACGTCAACCACGAGTTGCGTTCTTTGTAGTTTTTTCGTTTGATGCTTATTTCGTGAGATATTTGGCCCGGTCAATATCAATGGACCACACTGTATATTATAGCACCAAAGAAACTGGCACAGGCATGCGTATTCAAATAAAGAGATAGGCAAGCAGCAAACGGCGTCGTGGTCAGCAATACCTATATAAATGTCTGTCTGGCGCATTTGTTAGAGCGGTCACTACTGCGGCGCAGGAATGATGGGACACAGCATCAGGGGGACTGATGACCTTCGCTGTTTAGTCCCCCTTAAACATCCCAACAACCACCACCACCACCACACAGCATCTCCGACGTAGCGTTGAAGTGGAGATTTTCCCTGATGACTATTTCACGAATGTACCGTTAATATCAGGAATACTGTAAAACACTGATGCTCCGACATCGCTGCCGTCGGAAAAATTCCTTGAAAGAAGTGGACCAACGACGAGTGAAGAGAATCGTTCAACGTAACAGAAGTGCAACCCTTCCGCAAATTGCTGCAGATTTCAGTGCTGGGCCATCAACAAGTGGCATCGTACGAAGCATTCAATGAAACATCATCGGCATGGGCTTTCTGAGGCGAAAGCCCACTCGTGACCCTCGATGACTGCACGACACAATGCTTTACGCCTCTCCTGCGCCCGTCAACGTCGACGTTGGATTGTTGATGAGTGGAAACATGTTGCCTGGTCGGAAGGGTCTCGTTTCAATTTTTATCGAGTGGATGGTCGTCTACAGATATGGAGACAACCTCATGAATTCATGGACCCTGTATATAAGCAGAGGACTGTTGAAGCTGGTAAAGGCTCTGTAGTGGTGTGGAGCCTGTGCAGTGGGAGTGATATGGGACTCTGATACGTTTAGATACGACTCTGACAGGTGGCACGGACGTAAGCATCCTGTCTGATAACATGTACCCATTCATATCCATTGTGCATTTCGACGGACTTGGGGCATTCCAGCAGGACAATGCGACACCCCACACGTCCAAATTGCTACAGAGTGGCTCCAGGAACACTCTTATGAGCTTACACACCTCCGCTGGCCACCAAACTCCCCGGACGGATTTATGGGCAGCCCTGCAGGATTCATGGTGTCGGTTCCCTAGAACACTACTTCAGACGTTAGTCGAGTCCATCCTACGTCATGTTGCGATACTTCTGCGAACTCGCGGGGCTCCTACACGGTTTTAGGCAGGTGTACTAGTTTCTTTGGCTCTTCAGTGTAATTTGCTTTTGTTGTTATGGTTTCCTTGTAGCTAATGTTAAAGGCCTTTGCTGACTAAGAAATAATAAAGTACATCTGTCACATTTAAGTGGCTCAGATAAATTTGCGTCTCTTCGACAATGCAATTGTTATGTCTGAACTGCTATGTACTAAAGTGTATACGGATGAGATGCCAATGCCATAGGTGTCCTGGTGGCTGCTTTAATGGTTTGCTAAAAAAATTCTGATATTACTATTTTATTGCTGAAATTATTTTTTTAAAGTAATATATATTAAAATACAGCCATTTATATAGTTATCATTATTATTACATTTCTTGGTTTTCATGGTGTTTGGTAAGAGCTGAGATTATGTGATTCTACCCTAAGGTTTATTTATTTGATGCATGGCTGTGTGTTGGAATTCTAACTAAAATTATTTGTGCTGCAAGAAATGTCGTCAAAAATCTCTTGTACTCTATTGCCGGTACGTGTTACCCAGGACCGGGCCCCACTTACTCTTGGCCCGTTTGCTTGCGTAGCCGGATGTTTACGTCATTTGGAGTGCACACACCCGCCAGCTCTCGCCGCCGTCTGTCTTTCGCACTGTACCCTCCGACCATAGCCGCACTACTACTATTAAAGTTGAGTTTATATTTGGAATATATATGAATTTGTATCCGTTTGCCTGTGGCTATCATCTTAAGCAAATAGTGACGAGCGTTGGGATCCCAACATATTCCTGGATCTGTTGAAACTTAATTATTCTTGTGTTACTGGAAAATGTGTAATTAATTGATGTTTTTTCTGGTCTCAAAATTAGGTTACCTAGAAATTGGTGTTAAATTATCTTACATATTTTTAAGTATGGCTTCAATTTTTTTCATCGGTCTAGTTTAAATCATGTTTTACTTTCACCATATGGTAATTAAGGCCCTTCTGATCTGTTCTGGTACTGGTTAGATCTACGTCTCCCTTTATTACGACTTTACCCTTATCTCATTCTGTGTTTATATAGGGCGTCTCTTGCCTTAATGAATATTATGTCATCTTGGGTTAATTAACTTAAAATTTTCTGTAAATTATTTAAATTGAGATTTAATTTTAAATGAGTCTAATTGCTTAGGCTTTTACTTAATTAAAAAAAGGGCTCAATTGGCTTCTATGTAATTAAACAGTTCAAAATAAATTTGTCTTTCACCAGTGAATGAATTGTGTAAACTCCCCAGTGTTCCAACACGTCCTGATTTTCCTACCTGGCGGAATTAAGAGGCCATAATTATCAAATTTCAATATGTAAAATCAAAATGAAAATGAGAATGTGTAATGCTACCTAAACATCATGGCCGACAGAAATGAAATTAACTGTCCCGTAAAATCAACTTAAGTAACAGCAATACTTTGCCCATATAGCAATCCCAGTGCCAGTGACAGAGTGCTGAACGAGATGTTAGTTACACCATCCACCCAGTGACCAGTGATGGGGTAAGTTACCATTAGTCCAGGGATAGAATCGCAACCAAACTTCAGAGGTGTACTCACCTCTCGCCCTGTCACTGATCAACAAACTCTCTGTACTCTAAATCTGTATCTTATTGAGTTTAGTTGTCAACACAAACCCGCTACTCTAAGAGCTCTGGCCGTACTGGATGTACCTTAGGAAAACTCTCATGCTCGTGTTGACCTTAGGAAAACTCTCATGCTCGTGTTGGCTCATAAGCACACACACACATATGTTTTCGAATATTCCTTTTGGAGGTTATAATAAATCAACTTTGGTTTTGCTTCTTTGTATTTAATTTTAGTTGCTTCCAGGCTTTCTTCATCCTTTGAAAGTGTCATTCCTTTTCTTCCCAGGACCTCTATCTTTCTTGAAATCATGACTTTTGTGCTTCTCTGAAAAATATTCTGTTATCCACTATGTCCATTCTAATTCCCACGTTTTCCGTACCTTTGTCAATTTCAGTGAACCGTTTAGGATTGGATTTGTAGCTTGTTAGTAATTTTAAGATCAGCATCCATTCAGTATATGTGGCCACAAAACCGTAATCTTCTTGTCCTCGTTACCTCAGTTAACATCTTCCATTTCAAATAGAGCTATCTGATCTTAATTTGTACTCAACGTTAATATTACATCTAGGGATCAATATTTTCCATAAAATTTTTCTTTCAACTTTTTCTAGTATTTCCTAGATCCCCAGATATTGTCAGTTTAGGTCTTTCTGCTGCATACAGTGTTTCAGGCCTTACCAGAGTTTGTTTTGTGTTCCAGGACAACGTTTTTTGTTAAATATGTTTTTTATGATTTCTAATGTCCTTTCCACTTTATACACTGTATTTGTGTTGCTTGTTATCCGTCCTCTTAGGTCTTTAAAATAATTTGTTTTGGATATTGTGTTGTTATGACTTCAGATTTGGAGGGTCATCACTGATATCTGTCACGAAATGTGTTTTTTTTTCAAAGGTAGTCCTATTTTGTCTGTTTCATTGGGTCTACGATTTGTTCTCTGGCACTATTCAGTAAGTCAGTAGTTAATGCCATGTCATTTGCAGAAGTTAAGCAACATTAGTATTGATGGATTTTATCAATTTTTGCACTACCTTCTCTACTGCGAAGTTAAAGAGTGGGAGTGATACTTTTGAAGTGTGTTTAAGTTCTTTTAATTACTTCTTTTGTTTTATTGTTGAGTCTCTTTAGAATGTTAATCAGTGCATTTCTATTAACTGAGTAATATAATAATTCATGTTTCTGATTTTCTTGATTTCTGTTACGTTCTTTAGTTTAATAATTTACTCTGCACAAAACCTTCCCTTAATAAATCCTAGTTGATACTCTCCTAGTTGTGGGTCGAGTATTCCTTCAGCTCTCTTTAAAAGTGCCAAGGGCAAAATCTTACATGTCACTGGTAAGAGAGAGATTCCTCTATAGCTGGTGGGATCAACTTTCTTCCCTTTTTTTATGAAATGGATGTATTAATGATGATGCCATTCTGTTGGTAGGATGATTGTTAGACACAGAAGAAAGTTGTCACTAGAGAGTTTCCACAATTGAAGCAGCTGTATTCTCCTCCTGGTGCTTTGTTATTATTGAGTTCTTTTTTGATTTCTTTGGTTTCCGCTATTGTTGATGCCTTTGAGTATGGTTGTATCTGCAGTACATTATCAAAATAAAATTCTTCTTTTGGTGGATAGCAGCTGTGTAATTCTTTGTATTAGTCTGCAAGTATTCTGCAATTCCCTGTGGTATTATATGGAGTATTCTGTGTTTTTGGATGCATACATTGTAAACTCGGTTGTATATACTTCTGTAAACTATTTTTGAAAGTTTTATGAGAGTTCCCTTTGTTCTGTTCAAAGTGTGTCGCAAGTAACGTTAGTTTATCTTGTATATATTGTACTCTCATGTTTTTGAGACCTTTTGATGCATGTTTTCTTGCTTCTATAAATTTTTTTCTGTTAATATCAGCTTTATTTGCGTTTCAGATATTATAAGCTTGTTGTTTCTTTATAATTAACTCAAGCCACGCACAACAAGAGCAGCAATCAAAACTGCCACAATTTTAAAATTTATACAAAAAAAAAGGTTAGAATGTTCTACAGGACAGGTGAGTTGTCGCTGCTTAGTTTTAAATGTTCATGAATCCTGTGATATTTATTAATGAACGATATTGTTTTTTGTTACAGGATCTCTGAAACTATCTTCACCGTCTGTAGCAACTTCTTACGGTGAACGACAAGGTGGCAGGAAAGTTGACTATAGAAGAGCGTGCCTAGATTGGTTAGTGGTTCGAAGTGTGGCGATCAGTTTCTGTGTCCAGCGATAGCGGCGGGACGTTCATGGCTGATACGCCATACTTGATGCAGAAACCATTACTAATTGTCACACCAAACTAACGACAACTGGATCAGAATATGTAACGGCAGTGAGCGTTGAATCAGGAGGCAGAAGGAACGCGTTGTGTTAAAGTCGGACCCGATGCATAAATCCTGGAAAACCCATTACATTCGGGAGGTACCATTGGATGGCCATGACAGGCCGATGGAATATGGGGAAATTATGTCATGGCATAATAGGTGGCTATTTTGGGCAGAAACAAATTCAGGAATGACAACTGAAAACTCATAGAGTAGACCAAAATTGACAGTCTGAAGCTGTATGAGAGCGAATCATTTCGTTGGTCCATTCATATTTCGAGACACAATGCACAGAGGCCGGTATTTACAAACGCTGAATGAATATGGGTGGCCACCGATATCACAATGGGACACTGTTGCAGATATCCTTTTTCAGAGAGAGGGATACCGCCTCATTTTGTCTACATAGTTCGTGATTGGTTGGACGAACACTTTTCAGGACCTTTGCTGGGACGGTCAGGATTCTTTGAATGCCTTTCAGGAAAACCTAACGCCTTCTGATTGCTTCTTGTGGGCTTGGACCAAAGAGGAGACGTACCGAATAAACGCACGCACTCTAGGTGAATTAGAGGGGAGGATAACAATTGTCCTCGGAAAGTACCTGTCACTTCCCTGGAGAAACCAGCGGGTGACATTTCTATATGTTTACGACGTTTGGTCGACAACACAGGAGCATAGGTGGAGCTGTAGAGTAGTACACCAATTCTACGAGGGCTATCCACAAAGTACATTACGTTTTGGAATTAAAAATAAATAAAGTATTGGAATTTTTTTATTATATATAGATGAAAGCCACACTTAAATACTACTTTTCTACATAGTTGCCATTTAAATTAAGGCACTTATCGTAGCGATGGACGAGCTTGGAAATTCCTTCGTCGTAAAATTCGGCCGCCTGCGCCTTCAACCACGTGGTTACCTCTTCTTGAAGCTGTTCGTCGTCATCAAAACGCTGCATAGCCAACCACTTCTTCATTGCTGGGAATAAGTGGAAGTCACTCGGTGCCAGGTCGGGACTGTACGGCGGATGAGGAAGCAACTCCCACTTAAAAGATTCGAGAACTTCACGAGTAGCATTTGCCGTGTGGACCCGGGCGTTGTCGTGAATCAGCAAGATCTTTGAGCCCAACTTTCCCCTGCGCTTGTTTTGTATTGCTCTTCTGAGGTTGTGCAGAGTTTGACAATACCTTTGAGAGTTTATTGTAGTGCCTCTTTTCAGGAAATCCACAAAAATCACACTATTTCTGTCCCAAAAGAGGTAACCACGTGGTTGAAGGCGCAGGCGGCCGAATTTTACGACGAAGGAATTTCCAAGCTCGTCCATCGCTACGACAAGTGCCTTAATTTAAATGGCAACTATGTAGAAAAGTAGTATTTAAGTGTGGCTTTCATCTGTATATAATAAAAAATTTCCAATACTTTATTTATTTTTAATTCCAAAACGTAATGTACTTTGTGGATAGCCCTCGTAATAGTCCTGAGAACGGACTACAACTTGTCCCGCGTGCAAATATTCGTTAAAAAATATGTACATTTGAAACTAGGGAGCGCCCTTTCTCCCACCCTGTACAGTGAGCTGATAAAACTCATGGGATATCTCCGAATGTCGTGTCTGACCTCATTTTTGTCTGACCTCATTTTGCTAGGCGTAGTGCAGCAATGCGACGTGGCAAGGACTCAACAAGTCGTCGGAGGTCCACTACCAAAAATATTGAGTCATGCTGCCTCTATAGCCGTCCGTAATGGTGCAGGTATTGCCAGTGCAAGATTTTGTGACGAACTGACTTCTCGATTACATCTTATAAACGTTCGATGGGATTCACGTCGGGCCATATGGGTGACGAAATCATTGTCCCGAATCGTTCAGAATACTCTTCAAACCAATCGTGAAAAACTGTGACCCTGTGACATGGCACTTGGTCATCCATAAAAATTCCACCGTTGTTTGGGACTATGAAGTTCATGAGTAACTGTGAATGGCGTACAAGTAGCTGAGCATACCCATGTCCATCTACGATCGGTTCAATTGGACCAGAGGGCCCAGTCCATAGTATGTAAACACAGCCGATACCACTAGGGAGCCACCACCAGCTCGCACAGTGCCTTGTTGACAACTAGAGACCATGGCTTCTTGTTGTCTGCATCACACTCGAACCTTACCACCACCTCTTACCAACTGGAATGGGAACTCATCCGATCAGACCACAGTCTTCCAGTCGTCTAGGGCAACTACGACATTGTTACAAGCGCAGGACAGTCGCAGCAGCCGATGACCTGTTACCAAAGGCACTCTTCGTTGTACGTCCCACATTGATTTCTGCAGTTATTTCGCACTGTGTTGTTTATCTGTTAGCACTGACAGCTTTACACAAACCCCGCTTCTGTCGGTCGTTAAGTAAAGGCCTTCGGACACTGCGTTGTCGATGGTGAGAGGTAATGCCAACATTTGGTATTTGCAGATCATTCATGACGCTGTGGAACTTGGACTGCTGAATTCCCTTAACACTTCCGAAATGGAATGACCCACATGTCTACTTCAACTAACATCCCACCTTCTTAGTCCTTTAACACCCGTTCTGCGGCCATAATCGCGTCGGATATCTTTGCACATGAATCACGTGAGTACAAATGGCAGGTCCTGCAAAGTACGAGATTCTACTACCATCTGTATGTTTGCATATTGCTGTCCCATGGCTTTTGGTACCTCAGTATGTAGCGATGCGCAAGCATCGTCTGACGCTGTTGTTCACCACCTGCATGTAGAGCCATCCCTTGGCAAAACTAGTACGGGCGAGACTAGCAGGAGCAAGTGCGGACACGCACATACTTTGCATACACTTGGTATTCGCCCCGCGGAAGGAACAAGTCGGAACAATAAGGTTCTTTGCAGAGCCAACTTTTAGGCGGCATTAGCGACAAGTGGAATGGAAAACGGTATTTGTGCAGTGCGTGTTGTCGGTCCTAAGTGATCATTATGCGCTGGCCGGGTGCGGGCGCCGTAAATAACGAGCTCTGTGCTTACTTAAGTCGCTGACTAACAGGGCGCCGGCCGCTGCATCACAATTACGGCGGCGCCTTCATTACGGCGACCGCCCACCTGCCGCCGTATTAATTACAACGCCCCCTGCCTGTCGCAATTAACACGAGTTTCGTCCGGAGGGCGGCCACCGTCTTAGGCCTTAGGCAGTGTTGTGAACTTGCCTGGCGGACGGTTTCCTGCTGCTACCCACCGAAACTACTCAGAGCCGGCAGAGCTCAGTATCGAACCTCAGCAGTTGCCGCCTATCGATATTCTGCGTGGCGAGGCTAACGCTCACTCTTTACACATAGGAGACAAACGTCATGGGACAACGATTTGCACATATACACATTCCAGCAGTAACGCGTACACAAGAAATAAAACAACAGCACATTTTCTGAGCTGTCATTTGCACTGAGGTGATTCGTTTGAATAGGTTTCCGATGTGATTATAATGCCGTACGTCGGACTCTGAATGCTGAATGGTAGCTGGCGCTAGACACAAGGGACATTCATTTCGGAAATCATTAGGGAACTCAATATTCCGAGACCCACATCGTAACTAATGTACCGTGAACACCAAACTTCAGGCATTGCCTCTCAACACAAATAACGAGAGCAGCGACGTTCGCGTACAGTTGTCAATGCTAACAGATAAACAACACTGCGTGAAATAAGCGCGGCAATCACTGTGGGACGTACCACAAACATAGCGTTAGAACAGTGCGCCGAAATTTGGCGTTAATGGGCTACGGCAGCAGACGAACATTGAGAGCTCTTTGCAGATAGCACACCGCCTGCAACGCCTCTTCTCTGCTAGTGATCACATCGTTTGGACCTTTTTTTTTTTTTTTTTTTGAGTCATCAGTCTTCTGAAAGGATTTATCCCACCCGCTACGAATTCCTCTCCTCTGACAACCTCTTCACCTCAGAGTACCACTTGCAAGCAAAGTCCTCAATTATTTACTGAATGCATTCCAACCCCTGCCTTCCTCTACAGTTTTTGCCCTCTACAGCTCCCTCTAGTGCCATGGAAGTCTTTCCGTGATGTCTTAACATATGTCCTATCATCCTGTTGCTTCTCCTTGCCAATGTTTTCCACATATACCTTTCCTCTCCGATTCTTCACAGAACCTCCTCATTCCTTAGCTTACCAGTACACATTCATTTTAGCACCACATTTCAAATGCTTCGATTCTCTTCTGTTCCCGGTTTCTCACAGCCCAGGTTTCATTACCATACAAGCCTGTGCTCCAAACGTACATTTTCGGAAGCTTCTTCTTCAAATCAAGGTATGTCTTTGATACCAGTAGACAGGAATGCCGGTGCTAGTATGCTTTTGATGTCCTTCTTGCTCTGCCCATCAATGGTTATTTTACTGCCAAGATAGCAGAATTCCTTAACTTCATCTACTTCGTGACCATCAATTCTGATGTTAAGATTTTCACTGTTATCGTTCCTGATACCTGTCATTACTTTCGTATTCCTTCGGTTTATTCTCAGTCCATAATCTGTACTTATTAGACTGTTCATTCCAATCAGTAGATCATGTAACTCTTAACTCTTCTCCACTTTCACTCATTTGGACCTTTCTTTTTTTTTTTTTTTTTTTTTTGGTCATTAGTCTTCTGACTGGTTTGATGCGGCCCGCCACGAATTCCTCTCCTGTGCTAACCTCTGTCTCAGAGTAGAACTTGCAACCTACGTCCTCAATTATTTGCTGGATGTATTCTAATCTCTGTCTTCCTCTACAGTTTTTGCCCTCTACAGCTCAGGTTAGTACCATGGAAGTCATTCCCTTATGTTTAACACATGTCCTATCATCTCACCCCTTCTCCTTATCAGTCATTCCCACATATTCCTTTCCTCTCCGATTCTGCGCAGAACCTCATCATTCCTTATCTTATCAGTCCACCACATCTGAAATGCTTCGATTCTCTTCTGTTCCTGTTTTCCCACAGGCCATGTTTCACTACCCTGCAATGCTGTACTCCAGACATACATTCTTAGAAATTTCTTCCTCAAATTATGGCTGATATTTGATATTAGTAGACTTCTCTAGGCCAGGAATGCTTTTTTGCCATTGCTACTCTGCTTTTCATGTCCTCCTTGCTCCGTCCGTCACTAGTTATTTTATTGCCTAGGTAGCAGAATTCCTTAACTTCATCTACTTCGTGACCATCAATCCACATGTTAAGTTTCTTGCTGTTCTCGTTTCCTCTACTTCTCTTTACCTTCGTCTTTCTTCGACATTCTCTGAATCCATACTCTCTACTCATTCCGTTCAGCAGATCATGTAATTCTTCTCAACTTTCACTCAAGATAGCAAAGTCATCAGCGGATCGTATCATTGATATCCTTTCACCTTGAATTTTAATTCCATCCTGAACTTTTGTTTTATTTGCATCATTGCTTCTTTGATGTACAGATTGAACATTAGGGGCGAAAGGTTACATCCTTGTCTTACACCGTATTTAATACGAGCACTTCGATCTTCGTCGTCCGCTCTTATTATTATTGCCTCTTGGCTCTTGAACAAATTGTACATGACCCGTCTCCCCCTATTTTATTGAGAATTTCGAAAATATTGCACCATTTTACATTGTCGAACGCTTTTTCCAGGTCGATAAATCCTATGAACGTGTCTTGATATTTCTTTAGTCTTGCTTCCGTTATTAACCGCAACGTCAGATTTGCCTCTCTCGTGCCTTTACCTTTTCTAAAGCCAAACTGATCGTCATCTAGAGCATCCTCGATTTCCTTTTCAATTCTTCTGTATATTATTCTTGTAAGCAACTTGGAAGCATTAGCTGTTAAGCTGATTATACGATAACTCTAGCACTTGGCAGCTCTTGCCGTCTCTGCGGAATTATGTGGATGATGCTTATCCGAAAGTCGTATGGTATGCTGCCAGACTCATACATTCTAGACACCAACGTGAATAGTCGTTTTGTTGCCACTTCCTCCAATGATTTTAGAAACTCTGATGGAATGTTACCTATCCCTTCTGCCTTCTTTTCCCCAAGTCCTCCCAAGCTCTTTTAAATTCTGATTCTAATACTGGATCCTCTATCTCTTCTAAATCGACTTCTGTTTCTTCTTCTATCACATCAACCAAAACATACGACTCATAGAGGCTTCCAATGCATTCTTTCCACCTGTCGGCTCTCTCCCCTACATTCAACAGTGGAGTTCCCAGTGCCCTCTTAATGTTATCACTCGTCCTTCTTTCATCGATCAATTGAATTATTTCGCCCGCATCTCGTGGTCGTGCGGTAGCGTTCTCGCTTCCCAAGCCCGGGTTCCCGGGTTCGATTCCCGGCGGGGTCAGGGATTTTCTCTGCCTCGTGATGGCTGGGTGTTGTGTGCTGTCCATAGGTTAGTTAGGTTTAAGTAGTTCTAAGTTCTAGGGGACTTATGACCACAGCAGTTGAGTCCCATAGTGCTCAGAGCCATTTGAATTGAATTATTTCTTCTGTTACCCATGGGTTCTTCGCAGTTACCTTCCCTGTACCTGTGTTTTCCTTTCCAACTTGTGTGATGGCCCTTTTTAGAGATGTCTATTCCTCTTCAACTGTACTGTCTATTGAACTATTCGTTATTGCTGTATCTATAGCCTTAGATAACTTCAAGCTTATCTCGTCATTCCTTAGTACTTCCTTATCCCACTTCTTTGTGTACTGATTGTTCCTGACTCAAGTCTTAAACTTCAGCCTACTCTACATCACTACTATATTTTGATCTGAATCTGTATCTGCTCCTGTGTACACATTACAATCCAGTATCTGCTTTCGGAATCTCTGTCTGGCCATGATGTAATCTAACTGAAATCTTCCCGTATCATCCGGCCTTTTCCAAGTATATCGCCTCCTCTTGTGATTCTTGAAAAGAGTATTCGCTATACAGAGCTCAATTAGTCTTTCTCCTGTCTCATTCTTTATCCCAAGCCCATATTCTCCTGTAACCTTTTCTTCTACTCCTTCCCCTACAACTGCATTCCATTCCCCAACGCTATGATATTTTCACCACCCTTTACATACTGTATTACCCTTTCAATATCCTGATACACTTTCTCTGGCTCTTTATCTTCAGCTTGTAACTTCGGCATGTATGTCTCAACTATCGTTGTCGGTGTTTGTTTGCTGTCGATTCTGATAACAACAACCCAGTAACTGAACTGTTCACGGTAACACACTCTCTGCCCTACCTTCCTATTCATAACGAATCCTATTCCCGTTATACCATTTTCTCCTACTGTTTATATTACCCTATACTCATCTGGACATAAATCCTTGTCTTCTTCCCACTTCAGTGACTCCCACTATATATGGATTTAGCCTTTTCATTTCCCTTATCAGATTTTCTAGTTTCCCTACCACGTTCAAGCTTCTGACATTCCACGCCTCGACTCGTTGAACGTTATCCCTTCGTTGATTATTCAGTCTTTTTCTCATGGTAACCTTCCCCTTGGTAGTCCCCTCCCGGCGATGCGAGTGGGCGACTATTCCGGAATCTTTTGGCAATGGAGAGATCATCATGACACTTCTTCAATTACAGGCCACCTTATGCGACTAGAAAACTTTGGCCTCCTCGGATTTCAGTTGGTAAGAGCTGATGGTAGGCTTCGATTATGGTGCAGATCCCACAAAGCCATGGACTCAGGTTACGAACAGGGAAATGTGCAAGCTGGTCGTGGCTCTATAATGGTGTGTGTTGTGTTTACATGTAACCGACTGGGTTCTCTGACTCAAGTGAGCTAATCATTGACTAGGAATGTTTATTTTAGTGTACTTGGTGACCATTTACAGCCACTCACGAACTTCATCTTCCAAAACAAAGGTGTCATGTGAGCGGGCCACAACGATTCACGATTTGTTTGAAGAACATTCTGGACAGTTTGAATGAATAATTGAGCCATCCAGATCACCCGACGTGAATACCATTGAAATTTTGTAGGGGATAATCGAGGGGGATAATCGAGAGGTCAGTTCGTGCAAAAAATTCTGCACCGATAACACTTTTGCAGTTACGGACGGTTGCAGGCAGGGGAAGCATGGCTGGATATTTCTACAGTGGACTTCCGAGGAATTTATGAGTCCACGCCATGTCGAGATGCTGCGACACAACATTAAGATGCTGCGACGCAACATTAAGAGGAGTCGAGTAACAGTCAAGAACACGAACGAGACACAACCAATGACCCCAAGTTGAATACCATTAATCATGTAAACTACAAAAACGAAGAAAGCAATCGACGGATTAGCAGACTAGAAAACTAGGATAAACACTGAAGCGCCAAAGAAACGTATAGGCACAGATATGTAAACACGGAGACAAAAAGTGTCTGGGGCAGTTGTTAGAACCGTTTCTGCTCCTACAATGGCAGGCTATCTAGATTTAAGTGAGTTTGAACGTGCTGTTATAGTCGGAGCACAAGCGATGGGATACAGTATCTCAGAGGTAGCGATGAAGTGAAGATTTCCCCGTACGACTATTTCAGAATATGACGAATCAGGTAAAGCATTATATCTCCGTCATCGCTGCGGCCGAAAAAAGATCCTGCAAGAACGGGACCAACGACGACTGAAGAAAATCATTCAACGTGATAGAAGTGCAACCCTTCCGAAAATTGCTGCAGATTTCAATGCTGGGCCATCACCAAGTGGCAGCGTGAGAACCATTCAATGAAACGTCATCGATATGGGCTTTCGGAGCCGAAGGTCTACTCGTGTAGCCTTGATGACTGCACGACGCATGGCTTTACGCCTCACCTGCGCCCGTGTCCGTCGACGTCGACAGTGGATTGTTGACGAGAGCAAACATGTTGCCAGGTCGGAAGAATTTCGTTTCAAATTGTATCGAGCGGATGGACATATGTGGATATGGAGACGACCTCATAAATTCATAGACCTTGCATCTCAGCAGGGGACTGTTCAAGCTGGTTGAGGCTCTGTAATGGGGTGGGGCGCGTGCAGTAGGAGCGACATGGGACTCCTGATACGTCTAGATACGACTCTGACAGGTGACGCGTACGTAAGCATCCTGTCTGATAACCTGTGCCCATTAATTTCCACTGTGCATTCCGATGGACTTGGGCAATTCGAGCAGGACAATGCGACACTCCGTACGTCCAAATTGCTACAGAATGGGTTCCAGAAACACTCTTCTGAGTTTAATCACTTCCGCTGACCATTATTGAGGATATCTGAGATGCCTTGCAACGTGCTGTTCAGAAGAGGTCTCCACCTTCTCGTACTCTTACGGATTTATTGACAGCCCTGCAGGATTCATGGTGTCTGTTCCCTCCAGCACTACTTCAGTCAATAGTCGAGTCAATGACACGTCGTGCTCCGTCATTTCTCCATGCTCGTTGGGGTTTTACACGATATTAGGGTGGTGTACCAGTTTCTTTGGCTCTTCAGTGTATTTCAAACAGCTCTTCGCTATGTAATACTAATTAAGTATGAAACGAACATAACATCTTTTTCCAACTACAGAACAAAGTGACGGAATTATCCTAAGGGGTGAAAACCTCCCAAAGCTTTCAGGTTAGGCACGTGCCCAAAACGGAGAGGGTCTAAACCTAGGGACAGTACACAAGGACAACGTGATGGCAGAGGGAAATGTGTTTCTGGATTTTGAAGAAACCACACCCCGTGTTTTCTCTTCATGAAACACCCCTTCTGAAGGTAATACCACTAATTTACCGTGGTAGTGCCCTAGCCGCCATGCCGAGAGGACGCGCAGCAAAGCAGCAGCAGCAGCAGCACTTGTGTGATAAATTGTAAATTAATTTGGTCTTAGTTTTTTGTTCACGTGATTCTGCAAACAAGTGAACTGTACGTGTGTATTTTACTGTGTAGGCTAGTGGTTAGAAAATTAATCGTAGTTTTTGTTTTTGCGTTAGTATTGTGAATATCCTTATGTAGAGCGGCTTCCTAGTGTAAATTTTCCGTGCAGCAAAATTTGTTTCTGGTTGGTAGCTTGCGGTGTCAGAGTTTAGTGAGAAATCTTCACACCAGATTTTAGTATCACTTTATTCTCCTTTCGTGTATTTTCAAGCTCAGTAGCGCCATTTGAGACCTTCTGTCTATTTTATACGCAGAACGATATGGCTAGGGACTGTGCTTGTTGTGAGCGGACACAAGGGGAGTCGGTTGCTGTCCGTAAACAACGTGAAGCTGCGTTGTCTTGCGTGGACAAGCTCGTAGCGAATGCTCGAAGTTGCGGTAACGTAGGAGCCCCAGTGACGAGACCTGCGACACCTTTGGTGTCCTTGGAATCCCCTCGTGGCTCGAACGTCACTGCGGCTTACGATACGCAACATCTGACCGGTCCGTCCTCACTCCGGAATGGGTGGCAGGCACTGGTGTTCGCTGTCACTGGGCGGAAGGCGAAAGAGGGAGCAGGCCGCGCGGATCGCTCCCTACGTCTTAGCAACAGGTATGAGGTGCTTCCCAGTGTTGATGATAACTGAGCCAGCACGGGGTGCCTCTCCTGTTAGGCCAGTGGTCGATTTTCCTGCCCACTCCGGACAAGTACAGAGGGTGGGTATGCTAGTCATTGGGAGCTCCAATGTTAGGCGGGTGATGGAACCCCCTAGGGAGATACCACGCAAGGCGAGAAAGAATTCCAGGGTGCATTCGGTATGATTGCCGGGGAGGTCTCATCCGTAATGTGGAGGAGGCCCTGCCGGCGGCTATCGAGCGCACTGGGTGCAACCGACTGCGTGTAGTCGCCCATGTCGGCACGAATGACGCCTGCCGCTTGTGTTCTGAAGCCATCCTCGGCTCCTATCGGCGACTGGCTGATTTGGTGAAGGCAACTGGCAAAGCACGCGGAATGCAGGCTAAGCAATTTGTAGCATCGTATCCAGGATTGATCACGATCCTCTGGTGTGGAGCAGAGTGGAAGGTCCAAACGAGCGGCTCAGACTGCTCTGCGACGGTATCGTATGCGAATTTCTCGACCTCCGTTATCGGGTGCAGAATTGTAGTGTCCCCCATAATAGGTCAGGTGCATACTACGCGCAGGAAGCGGCTACTATGGTAGCGAAGTACGTGTGGCGTGCACATGGGGCTTTTTTAGATTAGAGGACCCTCTCCCTTGGGAGCAAACACGATTTTCCTGTTAAATCAGCCACAGCGACCGCAGAGAATCTTGATCCTCGCAGATCAGAGATAGAACAGATTAATATGATTTTAGTAAACTGCAGAATTAGTATCTCTTATTGAGGGCTATAATGCACAGATAATATTAGGAACAGAAAGCTGATTGAAGCCAAACGTCAATGACAACGAAATCCTAAGTTCAGACTGGAATGTTTATGGTAAGGATAGGTTTGTTGCCAATGGTGGCGGCGTGTTTATTGCAGCAAAAAATTTGATAAAATCTAACGAGTTTATCACGGATTTCGAATGTGAATTAATCTGGGTGAAATTGAGAATCAAAGAATGGTCAAAAATTGTGATCGGATGGTTTTATAGACCACGTAGGCAAGGATCAGTGGTTGTAGAGCGTTTCAGACAGCGGTTGCAGAATATCATTAATAATTTTCCTGACCATGCCGTTGTAATAGGGGGAGACTTAAACTTTCCAGGTATAGATTGGGAGTGTTATGCCATCAAAACTGGTGCCAATCGTGCGGCATTGATCTGGATGTCTTGTCCGAAAATAGATAGTTAGAGAACCAACTCGTGAGGGCAACGTCTTAGACTTCCTGGCAACAAACAGACCTGAACATGTCGAATCAGTTAACGTAGAGGAAGGTATCAGTGATCATAAGACTGTGACAGCATCTATGACCACGTGCCCTACATGGAATGTTAAGAAGGGTAGGACGATATATTTGCTCAGCAAGGGTGACAGGATACAAATGTCAGAATATCTCAGCAGTCAGTATTAAATATTCGGTGATGAGGACGAAGATGTGGAGAACAAATGGAAAAAATTCAAAGGCATCGTTCAATATGCCCTAGACAAGTTTACTCCGAGTAAGGTTTTAAGGGATGGGAAAGATCCACCATGGTTTAATAGCCGTGTCAGAAAAGCGCTACGTAAATAATGAGCACTTCATCTCAGATTCAAGAGAAGCAAAAACCTAGCTGACAAACAAAAGCTGAACGAAGCGAAAATGATCGTAAGGACGAGAGCAATGAGAGAAGAGTATGATTTCGAAAGTAAGACGTTACCAACCGACCTGAGTAAAAACCCTTAAGGGGTTTTTTCCGTATGTAAAATCAGTAAGTGGGTCAAAATCATCTATTCATTCTCTCAGCGACCACACCGGTACCGAAACGGAAAATAACAGAGAGAAGGCCGAAGTACTGAATTCGGTATTTCGAAGTTGTTTCACCGCGGAAGATCGTAACTCTATCCCTCCTTTCAATCGTCGTGCGAACGTCGAAATGGCAGATATTGAGATAACTGATCGCGGAATCGAAAAGCAGCTACAATCGCTTAGTAGTGGAAAGGCTTCAGGACCGACCAGATGAGATACCTATAAGATTCTATAAAGATTATGCGAAAGTAATTGCTCCCCTTCTAGCAGTAATTTATCGTAGATCGCTTGAGCAACGAAAGGTACCTAACAACTGGAGAAAAGCGCAGGCTATTCCCGTTTTTAAGTAGTAATTTATCGTAGATCACTTGAGCAACGAAAGGTACCTAACGGCTGGAAAAAAGCGCAGGTCATTTCCGTTTTTAAGCAGTAATTTATCAAAGATCGCTTGAGCAACAAAAAGTACATAACGACTGGAAAAACGCGCAGGTCATTTCCGTTTTTAAGTACTAATTTATCGTAGATCGCTTGAGCAACGAAAGGTACCTAACGACTGGAAAAAAGCGCAGGTCATTTCCGGTTTTAAGAAAGGCCGTAAGAAAGATCCACACAATTATAGACCTATATCGTTGACGTCAATTTATTTATTTATTTATTTATTTATTTATTTATTGTTCCGTGGGACCACATTTAGGAGAAGTCTCCATGGTCATGGAACGAGTCAATACATGAAATTATAACAGGATTGTAGAAACAGATAAAATGAAATATAAGAAACATATTCAGGCGACAAGTCGTTAGTTTAAATAAAGAAAATCAAGAATGTAACACTGGAATTTGCTTAATTTTTTAGCTCTTCCAGGAGCTCCTCGACAGAATAGAAGGAGTGAGCCATGAGGAAACTCTTCAGTTTAGACTTAAAAGTGTTTGGGCTACTGCTAAGATTTTTGAGTTCTTGTGGTAGCTTATTGAAAATGGATGCAGCAGAATACTGCACTCCTTTCTGCACAAGAGTCAAGGAAGTGCATTCCACATGCAGATTTGATTTCTGCCTAGTATTAACTAAGTGAAAGCTGCTAACTCTTGGGAATAAGCTAATATTGCTAACAACAAACGACATTAAAGAAAATACATACTGTGAGGGCAATGTCAAAATTCCCAGACTATTGAATAGGGGTCGACAAGAGGTTTTCGAACTTACACCATACATAGCTCGAACAGCCCGTTTTTGAGCCAAAAATACCCTTTTTGAATCAGAAGAATTACCCCAAAAAATAATACCATATGACATAAGCGTATGAAAATATGCGAAGTATACTACTTTTCGTGTTGAAATGTCACTTATTTCAGATACTGTTCTAATGGTAAATAAAGCGGCATTTAGTTTCTGAACAAGATCCTGAACATGGGCTTTCCACAACAGCTTACTATCTATCCGTACGCCTAGGAACTTGAACTGTTCCGTCTCGCTTATAACATGCCCATTCTGTCTGATTAAAATGTCAGTTCTTGTTGAATTGTGGGTTAGAAACTGTAAAAACTGAGTCTTACTGTGATTTAGCATCAGATTATTTTCCACAAGCCACGAACTTATATCATGAACTACATTATTTGATAATGTTTCAATATTACACACAAGATCCTTCACTACCAAGGTGGTGTCATCAGCAAACAGAAATATTTTTGAATCACCTGTAATACTAGAAGGCATATCATTTACATAAATAAGAAACAGCAGTGGCCCCAGCACCGACCCTTGGGGAACGCCCCATTTAACAGTGCCCCATTGGGACTGAACATCATTACCACTCTCAATATTGCGGAGGATTACCTTTTGCTTTCTGTTCTTAAAGTAGGAGGCGAACCAATTGTAAGCTACTCCCCTTACTCCATAATGTTCCAACTTCTGCAGTAATATTTTGTGGTCAACACAGTCTGTTGTAGAATTATGGAATATGTTTTATGTTCAAGAACTATGACGTTCTTGGAAAATGAACAGTTCCTCTATAAAAATCAACATGGATTCCGCAAACAGAGATCATGCGAACCTCAGCTCGCTCTGTTCCTCCATGAGATCCACAGCGCAGTAGTCAGCTGCGCTCAGGTTGATGCCGTGTACCTTGATTTAAGTAAGGCATTTGACACTGTCCCGCATGGCCGTTCAATGAAAAAATACGAGCTTGCGATTGTATTCGAGGCTTTCTTGCAGGTAGAACTTAACACGTCGTTCTTAACAGAACTAAATCGACAGATGTAAAGGTAATATCTGGAGTACCACTGGGAAGTGTGACAGGACAGTTTCTGTTCACAATATATATAAATGATCTAGTAGAAAGCATCGGTTGCTGTTTAAGGCTATTCGCAGATGATGCAGTTGTTTATAGCAAAGTAGCAACGCCAGAAGATAGTAAGAATTTGCAGAACGACCTGCAGAGAACTGATGAATGTTGTAGACTCTGGCAGTTGACCCTGAACGTAAATAAAGGTAACATATTGTGCATACATAGGAAAAGAAATCCACTACTGTACAGCTACACTATTGATGATACACAGATGGAGACAGCATTTGCCGTAAAATATCCAGGAGTAACTATCCAAAGCGACCTTAAGTGGAATGACCATATAAAACAAATAGTGGGAAAAGCAGACAGATTCATCGGTAGAATCTTAGGGAAATGTAACTCATCCATTACAGAAGTAGCTTATAAGGCGCTTGTTCACCCGATTCTTGAGTATTGTTCATATGGGATGCCTATCAGGTAGGACTGATAGAGGAGATAGAGAAGGTCCAACGAAGAGCGGCGCGCTTCGTCACGGGATCGTTTAGCTGGCGAGAGACCGTTACGGAGATGCTAAATAAACTCCACTGGCAGACGTTACAAGAAAGACGTTGTGCTTCATGGAGAGATTTACTAATGAAATTTCGGGATAGCACGTTTCAGGATGAGTCAGACAACATATTACTTCCCCCCACATACACCTCGAGTATTGAGCACGAGGAGAAAATTCAAGAAATTAGGGACAATACAGAGGCTTACCTCCACATTCTTCCCAAGCACTATTCCCGAGTTGAACTGGATTGGAGGGATCACGTAGTGGAGCCGAAAGTACCCTCCACCACACACCATTATGTGGCTTGCGGAGTATGATTTAGATGTAGATGTAGTTGTAAACATGGAAATACGTAGGCTGTTAGATTAAATAAAAGCAGACATCGCTTGCTTTGAGGAACCCTTTCTGAGAATAGGGAAGATTCCAAGGCTCCCCTTACATTACATCATAATAGAAGGAATAACAAATGTGAAAGCTGCGATGATAGTAGTTAAGAAAAACCTCACACTAACACAGATCACCCCTTTTGCTCGGAACACATCGCCACAGCAGAAACAACAGACGGACAGGACGTATAGCTCATATCATCTACACACGCTCAGTACTGGTATGACATGGAGTGCACGACACTCTGAAAAAGGCTGCTCATTCTAGTCGATATCAACGCAAAATCCCCTTGGTGGGACTCAGAACTGACGACAGAGGATAACTTGACGTGGTACATGAATGCAGTCTCTTCGTGCTGAATAGGGTGGCACAGCCACCTACCTACCGGTGTCGCAAGTAACACAGATATTTCTCTAAGAAAAGGAAAATCTCTTCCAGTAGTCAACACATGGAGGGTAATAGATAGAGCCACACATAGTGAGCACAGCTCAATCGTCATAACTACAGAAAGATATGTCAGTACACATAACATAGACCATGAACAGCAGCATGTAATCTTAGGAATGGCCAACTGGCAAAAAGTTCGAGATATTGTTGATGCGTCGTCGCTTCACACTGTTCAAGGCCGTATAGATTACAGAGCACATGTGCTGATAGATGTCCTACAAACAGCACAGGAAGCAGCTATATCATGGGCAAGAACTGGGTGAGGACAGAATCAAGCGTCATCGACAGAACTGTCAAGATTAAGGAAGGATTCGCGGAACAAAAGAAAGTACTGCCAAGAAACAAAAACAGCCTCTGAAAGACAGAAAAGATTCGGCGTGTATAGTGACGCTAAACAAAAATACCAAAAACAACTAAAGACGACAAAGTAAGACAATTGGAACAATTACGGTCAAATCCCAATGACAGAACGACATCTGGGGACAACACTTCAAAACAGGAACAGGAACATAACGAGTTTAGACACCGACAGTTGTGTCAGCACTAAACCAAGCTGACGTCACAATGACTGGAGGATGCAGAAGCACAGCAGAATATCTCCTGCACTCTCAGATGACGACCCCAAGCAAGACGAGCGTCGCCACGCTGACCTAAGGGACAGGATGAGGCAACCATACGTCAGTGACATTGTAACCATGCCATTCTCACAAGAAGAAGGCGCGACGGCATTCAGCAAGCTCAAAAACCGAAAAGCACCCGGCTTAGGCAAAATACTTTTAGAAACATTCATACAAACAGTAACACAAATTACACTTTTTCTTACGAACATGTTCAACGAGGCACTACTATCAGCTAATGTAGTAATGATCAAGAAATCAGACGAAGAACCTGCAAACCCCAAAACGTGCCGACCGATAGGCCTCTTAAACATTCTCGCCAAGGTACAGGAAAGGCTCCTGTGTGACCGCGCGCCTACAATCGCACAGATGCCTTCTCGGCCTAACGATCCATCAGTTCGGCTACAGAGAAGGTATATCAATAGAAGACGCAGTCAACCAAGCACTGACTAACAAATAGCATCAGAGACAAATGCGTGGCCGCCATACTACCGATTTAGCCGGGACTTTTGACAAAATGAGACGTCCATCCCTCTTCGCCAGGTTAAGGAATATGCGCCTGTCAGCTTCTCTCTACAATAGCTTCCTCGATTCTTGCAAATTGGGAGAGTGGAGGGCTGGTACACGCAAGGTTGTCAAGGATGTCCACAGGCCTCGATCTGCGTACCATTATTTTGGGATATCGCAGTCGAGCCCTTGTTGAATACCTTTGGCGGTGACAACAGGGTAAGAGGCGTGGTGGAGTACGCAGATGACCTGCTCGTAGTGGTGTCAGACAATTCTAGAGCAGCACCACAGAGACGAAAGACACGCAATTGCCTCAGAAAATGAACAACTGGTGCAAAGAAAATAAAAACAGCGCCCAACAAAAAGGTATATTTACTGTAGCGAGCGACGAAACAAAGGAACCCAACTGTAAAATTAGACAGTACTAGCATAAATACTATGCAAGCCACACGCTATCTAGAACTGCATCTTAACAGACTTTCAACGATCACATCAAACTGACAAATTACAAAGCCTTCAAAATTATGCACCAACTAGTAAGACTGAACACAACTCAGAACAAATTACCTATTAAGTGGAGGTGTAACGCCCTATCCCGATAATGTTAAATTTAGCGACTTGGCTTCCTTGTATTTCAGAAGCACTGTAGCTACTAACAAGTAACTTTTACAGGACATTAAACTGCATGTTCTGTGTCAACTGAACTACAATAATTGCATTTCAGCCACTGCTTTCAGAAATGCAATTTTTTAATTACACAGTTAAAATCTTCAGTCCTTTTTTGTACGTTATCCTAAATAATTTTAATTAGATATAACATTATGTTCTTTTAGTTCAGTAACTCAGGATATGTTTGATATTACTCCCTGAAAATCTGAATACTCTACTCGATGTGGTTTCTGAGATTTAGGGAAAAATGCAACAGAAAATGTAAATTATCAGGAACGGCTTCCAAAGTTTCAAAAGACTGTAAATAAATTTTATATTTAGTCACTCAGAAGCACCCTGCACCACACTGTATATCATCCTCTTGATCTTTTTCCGAGATTTTTCTCCTTTTCTTCTTTCTGGACTCCTTAGTGGCCAAGTGTGCTGCATACTCCGGTTTATCAATGCGAACCTTGGCCATACGTTCAAGTTCTCTGATGCACTTTGCTCCAGGATTAGTTCCCATATTCTGTAGCACTTTCACCCTACCAATGTTGCCGTCATTAAAAGCAATAACAGAGTCCCTGAGCACCCCCCCCCCCTTTCATTCCAATAAAAACATTTTTTGTAACCAAGATTACTGAACGATTCAGTGGGATTTTGAGTCTGACCATGCAGACACTTCTTCAGTAATTCAGCATTTGCCACGTCTGTGTAAATAAGTTTTATGATATCCATGACTGCTGTTTGGATGGAATGTTTATGGCTGTATGAACTGTTCTGGGCATTGCAATAATTGCACCATGAATCACGTCCAGGAGGGCAATGGTGATGTACCGCACGGGTTTCTCGTCAGTTGACAGTCTGTGGAAGACTGTCCGCTTCGGTTTTAACAAATCCGCAGTATTATTTTTAATGGCCATCCCAAAATACTGCAGTAATTCATCAATAATTTTGTCTGTCATCCTGCCACTTATGGTTTTACCATCAGAAAGTTTCTTGCTCTCAGACTTTGTTTCAACTTCCTCAACCCGGTTCCCATCCTCTTCTGGACATGACCAATACAAACACGTAATTTAACCTTTATAACACAGCAATCCACAGCCTTCTATATAAAAAATAACCGATTTTATTAGATCTTGAAGTAATGCACCTAAAAATTTTAACATTTTCAACCATTGTAGATTATATTTAAAAAATAAAATACTTCCCATGTGAGTTTATAAGTGATATATGTATATGTATATTTTATTCGGAAAATTAAGAGGGACAGACTCGATAAAGTCACCGAGATTACAGAAAATAACATTATAAACAAAACATGAATGAAACAATGGCGGAATCGAACATGGCAGGGAGAGTGGGAGGCATCCGACAAGGGTCGCCGAGTTCACTCTTTACTTCCTGACTTAAGAGAAAGATTTCAGCTAAAACATGTCGACTCAAGCAGGGATTGGTTCATTTCCTGACTTGCCACATGCCATACACAGTACATTTAAATCGAATGGGACTTATTAACAATGAAATACATATTTGTAGAGAAACATGTCACACTTCTATACAACCCGCTAGCACATGTGAGATCTATACAGAACAATGACCGCGCCAGAATAATACGTAATCCGGATGACTTGAACACAGTAAATAGCGTTCGCGATATTGTACCGAAAACACTGCACGAAAAATACAAGCGCCAAAGCCAATATGGAAGGATGCGCAGACGAGCATAAACAACACAACAAACCACATGGAAGGACACAACATGACCACAGATTCGGAAACCGAGGAAGGAAACAACTCATCACACTAAACTGAAATATCAAAATCAACTAAAGACGACAAGGCAAGACTGCTGGGCCAGTTTCGTCAGAATAATCCAATTACGAAAGCATTACAATTAAATACATTACAATTAGAATAGGATTAACAACTGCGTACCAATAAGACTGTGATAACAAGAAGTCTTTTCTGTCAGATTTAGAAGCATGACCTTACATTTCAAGGCGGTGGCTTACTCTGTACTATTAATGTAATAAGTAAAAGAATGCCATAAGTTTTGTCACCTCTGTGTATATGGCAATGAGACATGCCGCCCTTGCATGGGACGTCAAAGCAAACATGGACCTGAAGCGTTTCGGAACGGTCACAAACAACACAACAGACAGTAATAATCATAAGACAAACAAACGCCGACACAGGCAGTGACACTACATACTAAGACTGTAGTAATCAGGTAAAGTCGCTTGGTAGGAAAAGGCTTGAAGAACTTTTATTCCTAGGCTGCTCCCCCTCAAAGACACATTGCATATTGTTTAAATTACACTGTACACAAGCTGTAAAGTATTTTTCGTCTTATCTTTTTAAACAGAAGTATACTCCCTTCTCTATTTAAGCTGTAATCAATATATTTTATATATCAAATTTATTTTCCATATAAACTACATATAAAACTAAAAATGGAATGTAGTAAGTTATTTAAGAAATACTGCACATAAGTAGCAATAAACTACATTCTGTTTCTACTAACAAATTTACAACCATAAGTGTATTCTTCATGTAAAGCTAAAATTCATATATTCCATATATCATCTGCTCAATCAGTATATAATCGGTATAACACCAGGTGTGTCTGTATCTAAGGTATCACACAGAAATAGCAGAACAAGCAACAATCAGACAAACAGTTACTGAATATCATGTAGTGTACTGACATGCAACACATCAACACACACAAATACAACGAACATTCATAAACACAACCTATTTCAGAGACGAAAATAGCTCCTGGTTTTCCTACCTTGAAAACGTTCATGCAATGCTTTTTGAATGTCTCCGTGACAAAGGCGTGGATTTCTCTCGCAGAGGAACTGAACGATTGGCAGAACTTTCCGACCGTTTGTGACTATGTAGAAAGATAATATTATGTATCTGTGTCGCTTTGAATTGTACCGCAGCATTTATTAAAATTTACCTGCCCAGAAATAATAATATGGAATTTACTTTTGGAATCCCCTCGTAAAACAAGCACGCAGGTTTCACCATGTTAGAGATCTCATCTCTGCTGCAGAAACTTTGCACGTCAGGCGCAATTTGTTTCAACTACGCATTATTTTACAACTGAATTTATACGTACCATGTAAGGAACCGTAACATATGTCCCGGCTCAGTATCTTATTTAGACACAGACATATGACAGTATTTTTCAAATCCTAAAAGTAATCCTCTAAAAGAAAATATTCTGAAAATATAAGGTGCATTCAAATGGAACCCGGTCACTAGTGTAAAGTAACGGTAACTATTTTATTAACACAAAAATGTAGTTGTACACAGTACACGTACTCTAAAATAGTCGCGAAAATTGTTGGCACATTTATCTCTCTGGGACACTAGCCGGTCGATTCTACCCTTGAAGAAGCTAGTAGGTTGTTGTCGGATCCAGGCCTGGACGACTCACACACTTCGTTGTCCGTGTGGCGGTGCCCACGCTAATACCCAGTAACCGATGGATCTCGTCCACGGTGATTCTGCAGTTGTCCAAACTAAAGCATTCACTTCCGCAATCATTTCCGGTGTGATGACACGCTGAGCCCTTCCAGGACGAGCATCGTCTTCCAGCGACTCGCGCTCCTCAAGGAACAGTTTGCGCCATTCCATAACACTTCAACGACTCAGACTGAACTCACTGTACACAGCCGTCATCCGTCGATACATTTCACGGCCCCAAATTCCTCCTCCGGCAAAAATCGAATCACTCCTCGTTGTTCCTTCTTACTCGCCTGCATGTTCGGTAGTGGACGATAACTTGAGTGACCACCTTCTCTTCGGCGTGAAACCACACTGGCTGTGTGCAACATCAAACGGTGCGCACGCGTCAGTCTCTCTACCAATAGATGGTGCCACCATAACGGCTGTTACGTAATGCCACCTTACGTGAAAGGCAGAGGTAGACGCACTAACCAGGTTTCATTTGAATGAACGTTATCTTTGCTTTAGCAACATTATATTTTACTCTCTAGATTGGAACGATACACCCTTGTCCACTGCAGAATAACCTGTTTCAGAAACTGTACATGGCATCGCGAGTTTTGCGTGTACTGTCTTGCAATGGGCAGCGGCACAGCTATGACTGCTCGTATACATTTCTCTGTCATTCAACGTTCATCACAAAAGTAGCATCCACAGCACAGAGCACACCACAAAAAGGATGCGTAAAACGAACGCCAGCGGTAAGTTAGATGGTATTCGAGGATGTCTCCCACAGTATGGACCCAACACAGCCTTGTATCAATTACAACATGGATGCACCAAGACTTTTAATTGAAGCGTGGATCGGACTTTATTAAGCCGATTGTGGGCAATGGTATACATGTAAAAACATACAAACATTGGTTCAATTGGCTCTGAGCACTATGGGACTTAACATCTGAGGTCATCAGTCCCCTAGAACTTAGAACTACTTAAACCTAACTAACCTAAGGACATCACACACATCCATTCCCGAGGCAGGATTCGAACCTGCGACCGTAGCGGTCGCGCGTTTCCAGACTGACGCGCCTAGAACCGCTCGGCCACACTGGCCGGCTAAAAACATACAGATGGACGTATGTTTGAGTAGTGTTAGAAGATATGACTATCTCCCCAAATACAGTGATCCTGCCCTGCACACAGTACGTGCTAGCACAAAAAAAGGCAACAGCATTGCTGAAATCAGTATTCATTATATTTAGCCTTAATTAGCACGAGTAGCGTTTTAATAAATAAACTAGTCCGTAGTGCCAAACTAACGAGGCCAATCAAACATTTTGACCTCGCTGCATCAAACAGAATCGGTAATAAATTATAGAATGTGTAGATAATAGACATACTTTAAGGGTAAGAAGCATAATTTAGGTTTGAAGAGAATTACACATCACTTAAATCAACTTTTATTTAAATTCTGTAGATTTCTCGGACAAAAAGCAGGTAATTAGGGGTAACAAAATGATCAGCCCTCTGAGTCGTCTGCTTTGGATATCCGGCTTCAATCAGTTTCTGCACTAGTAGCACAGCAAGTCTCTGGAAGGCGGCAAGGCAGCGCCTGGGAATAGGAGTGGTATTGTCGGGACCAACGACGACTGAAATGAATCGTTCCAAGTGACAGAACAGCAACCCTTCCCCAAATTGCTGCAGATTTTTATGCTGGAAAATCAAAAAGTGTCAGCGTGCGAACCATTCAACGAAACATCATCGATGTGGGCTTTCGGAGCTGAAGCCCCACTCATGTAAACTTGACGACTGCACGACACAAAGCTTTACGCCTCGCCTGCACCTGTCTTCGTCAACATTGAATTGTTGATGAGTGGAAACATGTTGCCTAGTCGGAAGAATCTTGTTTCAAATTCCATCGAACGGATGGACGTCAGCAGGGGACTGTTCAAGCTGGTGGAGGCTCTGTAATGGTGTGGGGCGTATGCAGTAAGAGTGATATGGGACTCCTCTTACGTCTAGATACAACTCTGACACCTGATGCGTACGTCAGCATCCTGTCTGACCACCTGTACCCATCCACTTCCATTGTGCATTGCGACGGACTTGGTCATTGATGAATAGGCTTGGTCTTTTTAGTAACCTTTACCATTGGCTTTCAATGCTACTCAAACTGGGGTGTATCCTATACAAGAACAAAAGCAAGTTCAAAATTTAATGGTTCATTGTGGCCTGCATCATTTCCTAATTTTCAAATCAGTATTCTCATGTAACTGGCTAGTTTTCAGTAGAGCATCTGGACACAGCAGCTCCCCACGGTAGTTTTCCGGTGTCCGGTGTGACAGGTAAACAGTAACCATCTAGGCCACTAAGAGGAGCAGAAGAATCATGTGGGACTGTACATTGTGGGAATCTACCTGGGGTACACAGTAACATCGTGTTTAATACCTTGCTGGAGGCACGTGGGCAGTATTAGCAACGAGAAAACGGAGTTATAGTACATGTCCGATCACAAAAACTTTTTATCTTCAGTAGTCTAAGACATTTATTCTTTTCTTCTATTTAAGTTGTTCTGTGATATGTAGAGTGTAACAGTGTAACTTTTTATTATATTTCTCTTAAACATCGTTCCTTAAACTGGACTTCTTAGACCAGTTTCAAAGGTTATTTGGTTAAATTTTCCCTTGGATTTAAACTACGTGCTACTACAGTTAGTGAAGTACTGCCAGTGCTCGACAGGATACGCAGCCACCCATATATAATGAGAGATACTGATACATATCTATACTAACACAGGTAATACAGTACTAGATTTATGGACCAACTGTAAGTTATCTTGTTATAATTAATTATAAATGAATAGTTCATTAAACACAAGTGTTTAAAGAGCGTAACCGGTTTTTGTAAACATCATTTAGTTGCGGTTTAAACCTGAATACTGGTGAAGTGCTAATACTGAATAAGAGATCTTCAATGATAGGTCTTAAACTTCCTATGATGTATACTCTGTGGCTCCATTGAAGCAGCTCTGAAAAACTAATTTACGGAGAGATGCATCTCGCAGAACTGTTCAGAACCCGCGAGAAATCTTCTTCACTGCCTAACCGACAATAGTACACTGAGAGAGCACAGCATCAATGAAGGCTATAAGGTGATTTTGAAGCTGTCCATTGTGGCAGAGCGGCTCTGGGCGCTTCAGTGCGGAACCGCGCTGCTGCTACGGTCGCACGTTCGAATCCTGCCTCGGGCATGGATGTCTGTGATGTCCTTAGGTTAGTTAGGTTTAAGTACTTCTACGTCTAAGGGGGGGGGGGGGGGGTGATGACCTCAAATGTTAAGTACCATAGTGTTTAGAGCCATTTGAACCATTTTTGTGATTTTGAACGAGAAAGACGTTGTGCTGCGCCGATGGCTTCTGGGAATCGACCATCAAAAAAGGCAGTGCAAATTACGGCACATGACGAGCTTTGCAACCAGAACAGCAGTTTCCAGCTGAGCTCTACATAGGATTTGACGTTACAAAAAATTTGTCAGTATCTAAATGAGGAGGCAGAATAGACAGGTAGTGCCAGGACTAACGCCGGGAAACCACCCCACCCCTGAAACCCCATTCCCGCGACCCTCCCTGACCATAACCGACTGCGACGTCTATTCCGGAGACACGTGACTGGTCTCCGCAGAAGAGTTTCCCGTGTAGCCGCCATAAAGGAAGTAACGGGACTTATGGCGTCCCCCCAAATAGGCTTCTAGCGTAAAAGTGATATTGCATCTCACTGGCCACGGTCGTATACATGAAGGTGAAACCCGATGTGTCTGATTCTGCGTTTCTCAATTGGTAATGTTCCGGAACGCTTCATGTCTGTGTTCGTTTTCACGCCCCGTGTAAAAGCGGCATATCTCAGTGTTGTATACACACAGGTGGAAAAAGTTATGGGATTATTCATTTATTTATTTCACTGACAGTACAGAGTAACCCACCGCCTTGAAATGTAATGTCTCTCGGTTGCTTCTCAGTCTGACAGCAAAGACTTCTTATCATCACAATCTTATTTGTATGCAGTTGTTAATGCTATTTTAAATAATGTAAAAAAACATACTACATAAAAACTTCTCTAAGCTTACAGGGAACTGAAATCTTAAACATTGATAAAGTGGTTCTACATAATAGCCATTATTCTGTCTCTCGGCTAATGAGAGAGAAAGGCTTCGTACATCTGGTCGGTAGCTAGGTTCTCGTACAACTGGGCGGTAGCTAGGTTCTCATACAACTGGGGCGAGTCCACTCTCGTATCACGAGACCTGCCTTGGTGGTGGCGCTAGGTCTGCGATCACAGTGGCGACACGCGGGTCCGACATGTACTACATGGACCGCGGCCGATTTAAGCTACCACCTAGCAAGTGTGGTGTCTGGCGGTGACACCACAGGCGCTACACACACTGGCAGATGACGTTCACCGGGCATTAACCGTACTCACAACCTGCCATCGGATCGCCACATTGTGCACCGTGATTGGTCAATTCACACATCATTTTTCCATTGTTCAGCCGTGCAATATTCACTCTCCTTACACTAAGCGAGGCGTCGTTTGGCGTTTACCGGCGTGATGTGTGGCTTATGAGCAGCCGCTCCACCATGAAATCCAAGTTTTCTCACCTCCCGCCTAACTGTCATAGTACTTGCAGTGGACCCTGATGCAGTTTGGAATTCATATGTGATGGTCTGGATAGATGTCTGCCTATTACACATTACGACCCTCTTCAACTGTCGGCCTGTAGGCTTTTGTGGTGTATGTGTCCCTTCAAGTTTTCACTTCACTATCACATCGGAAACAGTGGACCTAGGGATGTTTAGGAGTGTGGAAATCTCACGACATACGTATGACACAAGTGACACCAATAGCTTACCACGTTCGAAGTCCGTGAGTTCCGCGGAGCGCCCCATTCTGCTCTCTCACGATGTGTAATGACTACTGATGTCTCTGGTATGGAGTACCTGGCAGTAGGTGGCAGTAAAATGCACGTAATATGAAACACGTATGTTTTTGGGGTGGCTGGATAGTTTCGATCACATAGTGTAGTTCTGCTTTGGAGATCGTTTTCAGTTACCGCACCATTTCACTCACATTCTGTAATGCTACTATTACTAGTACTGCAGCAGAACTCTCTGAAGAAAACCTGGGACATGTTCCTTCTGAAAATGTGCACTCTTATGTGATGACATATAATTTACTTTTTGAAGTACGTATGTATTTGTAAACCATAGTTCATATTTGTTTCATGCAGAAGTCCCTTTGAAAAGGGTTACATTAGGACCATGTCTGGGACTTTCTAATATCTTAAGAGTCGCTTTCTGATCCCGGAAACGGCACCCTTATCCAGTTTCTATTGTCTAGATCAGAGGGTATCACGCCGACTGACAGTTCCTTCCTTATGAATACTTTGTGGGCTTTGCTGGCACTGTTGCTTAAGCTTAATGTCATACATGGATGGAAGAATCAGATGAAAATAGCGGTCACTTGTCTGAAACAAACGTATATTCAGAAATGATACGAAACGTGGTTCTCGAATACAAATGTAATGCACTCTCCTGAAAAGACTAAGATATTCACAGACCTCTGAATACTTGACAATTCTGCATAGACTACAGAGTCTAGAAAGAAGAGCACCTAGAAAAGTAATGGATGCAGAGAATAGATTTGTAGAGAAGTTTATCAACACATACAGCAAATACTGGAGACAGTACCGACGTGATTGGTGATATTTTTTCTGATCATATAATGAGTGGGAGCAAATAAACATGTCCTCCATTATTTTTCAAAGAAATAACAAGCTTAATTTGGATCACAGAAACCAGCATTAGGAAATAAACAAAATTAAAACCAAAAATAAGACTAATTTTAAAAAGATACGTTTTAGAGAGTAATATAAAAATTTGAACGTTATTGATAGAAGTAGGGTAATAATGGTGATGTGGTCTTCAGTCCAGAGACTGGTTTGTTGCAGCTGTCCGTGCTATTCTGTCCTGTGCTAGCCCCTTCATCACCGAGTTACGACTGCAACCTGCATCCTACTGTATCTGCTTAGCGTATTCATCTCTTAGTTTTCCTCTACGAATTTTACCCTCCACGCTTCCCTCCAACAATAAACTGGTAATCTCTTGATGCCTCAGAACATGTACTACCAACCGATCCTTTCTTCTAGTCAAGCTGTTCCACAAATTTCTCTTCTCCCCAATTCAGTTCAGTAAATCCACAAAAGTTACGTGATCCATCCATCTAATCTTCAGCATTCTTCTGTAGCACCATATTTACAGGGCTATTACAAATGATTGAAGCGATTTCATAAATTCACTGTAGCTCCATTCATTGACATATGGTCACGACACACTAGAGCTACGTAGAAAAACTCATAAAGTTTTGTTCAGCTGAAGCCGCACTTCAAGTTTCTGCCGCCAGAGCGCTCGAGAGCGCAGTGAGACAAAATGGCGACAGGAGCCGAGAAAGCGTATGTCGTGCTGAAATGCACTCATATCAGTCAGTCATAACAGTGCAACGACACTTCAGGACGAAGTTCCACAAAGATCCACCAACTACTAACTCCATTCGGCGATGGTATGCGCAGTTTAAAGCTTCTGGATGCCTCTGTAAGGGGAGATCAACGGGTCGGCCTGCAGTGAGCGAAGAAACGGTTGAACGCGTGCTGGCAAGTTTCACGCGTAGCCCGCGGAAGTCGACGAATAAAGCAAGCAGGGAGCTAAACGTACCACAGCCGACGGTTTGGAAAATCTTACGGAAAAGGCTAAAGCTGAAGCCTTACCGTTTACAATTGCTACAAGCCCTGACACCCGATGACAAAGTCAAACGCTTTAAATTTTCGGCGCGGTTGCAACAGGTCATGGAAGAGGATGCGTTCAGTGCGAAACTTGTTTTCAGTGATGAAGCAACATTTTTTCTTAATGGTGAAGTGAACAGACACAATGTGCGAATCTGGGTGGCGGAGAATCCTCACACATTCGTACAGCAAATTCGCAATTCACCAAAAGTTAACGTGTTTTGTGCAATCTCACGGTTTAAAGTTTACGGCCCCTTTTTCTTCTGCGAAAAAAACGTTACAGGACACGTGTATCTGGACATGCTGGAAAATTGGCTCATGCCACAACTGGAGACCGACAGCGTCGACTTCATCTTTCAACAGGATGGTGCTCCACCGTACTTCCATCATGATGTTCAGCATTTCTTAAACAGGAGATTGGAAAACCGATGGATCGGTCGTGGTGAAGATCATGATCAGCAATTCATGTCATGGCCCCCACGCTCTCACGACTTAACCCCATGCGATTTCTTTCTGTGGGGTTATGTGAAAGATTCAGTGTTTAAACCTCCTCTACCAAGAAACGTGCCAGAACTGCGAGCTCGCATCAACGATGCTTTCGAACTCATTGATGGGGACATGCTGCGCCGAGTGTGTGAGGAACTTGATTATCGGCTTGATGTCTGCCGAATCACTAAAGGGGCACATATCGAATATTTGTGAATGCCTAAAAAAACTTTTTGAGTTTTTGTATGTGTGTGCGAAGCATTGTGAAAATATCTCAAATAATAAAATAATTGTAGAGCTGTCAAATCGCTTCAATCATTTGTAATAACCCTGTAAAAACTTCTAATCTTGTCTAAACTATTTATTGTCCTTGTTTCACTTCCATATGTGGCTAAAAATACTTTCAGAAAATACTTCCTGATACTTAAATGTGTACTCGATGTTGGCAAATTCCTCTTCTTCAAAAACGCTTCTTTTGCTGTAGCTAGTCTACACCCAATATCCTCTCTACTTCGACCATAATCAGTTATTTTGCTTCCCAAATAGCAAAACTCTTTTACTACTTAAAGTGTCTCATTTCCTAACCTAATTCCCTCAGAATAACCTGATTTAATTCGACTACATTCCGTTATCGTCCATTTGCGTTCTTCGATACCCGTCTTATATCCTCCTTTCAAGACAGTGTCAATTCCGTTCAACTGCTCTTCCAGGTCCTTTGTTGTCTCTGACAGAATTACAATGTCTTCGCAAACCTCACAATTTCTATTTCTTCTTCCTGGATTTTAATTCATACTCCAAATTTTTCTTTGGTTTCCTTTACTGCTTTTTCAATGTGCAGATTGAATAACATCGGGGATAGGCTACAATGCTATCTCATTCCCTTATTCCCTTGCTTCCCTTTCATGCTCCAAGACTCTTATGACTCCTTTCCGGTTTCTGAACAAATAGTAAATAGCCTTTCGCTCCCTGTATTTTACTACTGCCACTTTCAGATTTTGAAAGAGAGTGTTCCAGTGAACATTGTAAAAGTTTTCTCTAAGTCTACAAATGCAATAAACGTAGATCTGTCTTTCTTTAACCTGGATTCTAAGATAAGTCGTTGGGGTCAGCACTGCCTCGCGTGTTCCTACATTTCTATGGAATCTAAGCTGATCTTCCCCGAGGCTTCTACAAGTATTTCAATTCGTCTGTAAAGAATTAGTGTTAGTTATTTTGGTACCTTGACTTATTAAACTAACAGTTCGGTAATTTTCAAACCTGCCAGCTCCTGTTCCCTTTGGTATTGGAATTATTATATTCTTCTTGAAATCTGAAGGTATTTCGCCTATCTCATATATCTTTCCCACTAAATGGAAGAGTTTAGCCATAGCTGGTTCTACCAAGGCTATCAGTAATTTCAACAGAATGTTGTCTACTTCCGGGCCGGCCGGAGTGGCCGTGAGTTTCTAGGTGCTACAGTCTGGAACCGAGCGACCGTTACGGTCGCAGTTTCGAATTCTGCCTCGGGCATGGATGTGTGTGATGTCTTAGGTTAGTCAGGTTTAATTAGTTCTAAGTTCTAGGCGACTGATGACCTTAGAAGTTAAGTTGCATGGTGCTCAGAGCCATTTGAATCTACTTCTGGGGCCTTGTTTCTATGGTCTTTCAGTGCTATGTCAAATTCTTCACGCAGTATCATACCTCCCGTCTACGTCCTGTTCCATTTCCATAATATTGCCGTCAAGCACGTCGTCCTTGTGTAGGCCCTCTATGTACTCCTTCCACATTTCGGCCTCCCCTTCTTTGCTTAGGACTAGTTTACCGTTTAAGCTCTTGATATTCATACAGGTAGTTCTCTTATCTCCCAAGGTCTCTTTAATGTTTCTGTAGGCAGAATCTCTGTATCTATGTTATCCCTAGTGATGTTTGCTTTTACATCTTTACATTTGTCCTCTAGCCATTCCCGCTTAGTCGGTTTGCACTTACTGTCGACTCCATTTTTGAGACGTTTGTGTTCCTTTTCGCCTGCTTCATTTATGCACTTTATATTTTCTCCTTTCATCAGTTAAATTCAATATCTCTTTTGTTACCCAAGGATATCTACTAGTCCTCGTCCTTTTACCTACTTGATCCTCTGCTGCCTTCACTATTTCATCTCTTATAGCTAACCATTCTTCTTCTACTGTATTCCTTTCCCTTGTTATTGTTAGTTGTCCCCTAATGCTCCCTCCAAAACTCTACCACCTCTAGTTCCTTCAATTTATTCAAGTCCCATCTTCTTAAAGTTCTACCTTTCTTTAGTATCTTCAGTTTTAATCTACAGTTCATAACCAATAAATTGTGGCCAGACTCCACATCTGCCTGTCGATATGTCTTGCCATTTAAAATATGGTTCCTAAATCTCCGTCTAACCATTATATAATCATTCTGAAACCTTCCGATGTCTCCAGGTCTCATCCACATGTACAACCTTCTTTCATGATTCTTATACCAAGTGTTATGGATGACTGAGCTATGCTCTGTGCAAAATTCTACCAGGCGGCTTCTTCTTTCGTTCTTTACCCCTAGTGCATATTCACCTACTACTTTTCCTTCTCTTCCGTTTCCTACTATCGAATTCCAGCCCCCCAAGGCAATTCAATTTTTGTTTCCATTATCTATTTGAATAACTCCTTTCATCTCATCATACTTTTCTTCAATCTCTTCATCACCTGCGGAGGTAGTTGGTATATATACTTGTACTACTGTGGTAGGCCCACGATTCGTGTCGATCTTGGCTATAATAATGCGTTCGCTATGCTGTTGGTAGTAGTTTATCCACGTTCCTATTTTATTCATTATTAAACCTACTCCTGCATTACCCCTATTTTGTTTTGTGCTTATAACCCTGTATTCATCTGATCAGGAGTCCTGTTCCTTCTGCCACTGAACTTCACTACATTCCACTGTAATATAACTTCAATCTATCCATTTTGATTTTTAAATTTTCTAACCCACCTGACCGATTAAGGGATTTGAGAGTCCACGTTTCGATCCGTAGAACGCCATTTTTGTTTCTCCTGATAACGACGTCCTCCTGAGTAGTTCCCGCCCGGAGATCCGAATGGGGAACTATTTTACCTGCGAAATATTTTACGCAAGTGGACGCTATCATCATTTAGCCACACAGTAAAGCTGCAAGCCCTCGAGGAAAATTATGGCCGTATTTTCCCATTGCTTGCAGCCGTTCGCAGTATCAGCACAGCATTGTTGTTGTGGTTAATGTTATATGGCCAGTTCAATGAATCAAAGAGACTGTTGCCGCTGTAACTACTGAAAAGGCTCCTGCCCCTCTTCAGGAACCACACGTTTGTCTGACTGTCAACAGATACCTCTTCGTTGTGGTTGCACTTGCGGTATGGCTATCTGCATCGCTGAGGCACGCGAACCTCCGCACTAACGGCAAGGTCCTTGGCTCATTTAGGGGGGTGGAGGGGAGGGGGGGCTGAGAAAAAAATAAGAGGCGTTGCTGCAGAATATGCTACGTAGTGCGACTCCGATGCGGGTATATAAGCACCGACAGTGTGGCTTTCGTTTCTGTCCGACGTGTGCGCGGCAGTTGCGAACAGGTGAACTACGGCGACTTATTGTCACATGCTCTCAAACAGGGCCAATGTGCTGTTATTCTTTTCTTGGCTGTCGAAAGACAGACACCTGTCGGCATCTATGAGATGAATGATGTTTATAGGGCAGCATGTCTCTCAAAACCACCGTTATGGAATGGTGCGCCAAGGGGTGTTCCCGCTTCATGATAACGAACGTCCCCCTGTCGCAAATGTCTTATTGCATAGGTTAGGTCAACTCAAGTTTGAAGAGACTTGAGCAACCGCCGCACAGCGCCGATCTCTCACCATGCGATTTTCGCGCCTTCGGTTCATTGAAAAAGGCTTTGAAGCGTCACGGATCCCTGTAGAACGAGAATGTTCACCAGGCAGTTACTGACTTCTTCCTGAAGCAGGGCACAGTGTTTTACCAGACAGGTGCTTCGATGGGATGACGGCCTCAGTGTTCACAACGATTTTACCTTATTGCCACTCCGATTCTGAACTACACAACCTTAGAACGGAAACTTGTGATCGTCTCTTATGAGAAAGAGAACTGAAATTCTAACATAAATGAATCTCATTGATCAGTTTGCATCTGAAGAAGAAATAATAAAATTAATAATGATAATTACTGTTAAAAGGCGCAGTTGATGCTTTCACTTCATACAGTATTGTATTTGTTCAAGTCGAATTGGCTTTGAGCACTATGAGTCTTAACATCGGAGGTCATCAGTCCCCTAGAACTTAGAACTACTTAAACCTAACCAACCTAAGAACATCACACACATCCATGCCCGAGGCGGGATTCGAACCTGCGGCCGTAGCGGTCGCACAGTTCCAAACTGAAGCGCCTAGAACTGCTCGGCCACTCCTGCCGGTCAAGTCGAATTAGTATGTTCTCCACCTATCACTCATACGATATTAACGTTAAATAACGAAGTGGATTTAGTTTAATTGTATGCTGGATAACAGACCGTAGCACAGTACTCGCACTTTAGTATGTTTGTGTAATGCTCAATTCGATTATAACTTTCCAGTGAACTCTTACATTTCGATTTTGTAATTTTGGCACAGCCACTTATTTACTCTTTAAAACATTAGAGTTTAGGCGTTTTGTAGGTCAAGCCTTCATCCCCACAATAATCTTAAATGATTCTCTGTAAGTGACGAGTATAGCACATGGACAGGAGTAATAACAAAACATCGTGGTTACTTCCCTTGCAGCCATGTTCTCTTAAGATGAACTTAGACATGATCGTCAACTTATAAAGTACAGGGTGGTTATAGTTAAACTTTCGCTACTTGAGAGGGCCCACATGAGTAACGAGTGATCGTGGGACAATGAAAGTTTGTGCAAACATTTGTAAGCATTCACGGAAGAGAAAAAACGAAGAAACAGTTTTAAATTTCCATATGAGAGGGTATCATATGTTAGTTGCATATCATGTTTACCCTTCAGGTTCAAAGTGACGACCATCTGCATCCACGACAGTCTGGAAGGGCACACAATTTTTGCAGTACTTTTCGAACGACTGACCTGTCGGGAAACAGGTCGTACATTGCGTCTAGAATTCTCAGCCATGGTGAAAGAAAATTCTTCAACAATTTTTGGCGCAATTTGCCGTCGGTCTACTGCGGGAGCAGTTCCCAAATCATCAGTTAATTCGAACTTCCGAATTATATTCTTCAAAAGCGGTGCGCGAAGAGAATCTCTCCGTATTTCTTTAATACGACGATACTCGCGAAGAGGAGCATCACTTCTGCTGTTGTTTTGACAAAACACCTTTACCGGAAAAGCCGTGCTCACCTTGTCCAGACCAATGTTGACTGTTTACAGCTTTAATGCACACTGACGCTTGTGTTGCATCCCTATGTCGTCGAACCAGTACCGACACTTGACGGCAAGTCATGACACTAACGCTACTAACAACACAAACCCTGCAGTGCACAGTCTGAGCACCACTTTTACAAAGTTAGATACCGATACGGCAAACACTTTTCCACCAATTCTGTTTCAAGGAGTGAAGGTTTAACCATAACCAGCCCCTGGATTAAAATGGAATTCTACACTCCTGGAAATGGAAAAAAGAACACATTGACACCGGTGTGTCAGACCCACCATACTTGCTCCGGACACTGCGAGAGGGCTGTACAAGCAATGATCACACGCACGGCACAGCGGACACACCAGGAACCGCGGTGTTGGCCGTCGAATGGCGCTAGCTGCGCAGCATTTGTGCACCGCCGCCGTCAGTGTCAGCCAGTTTGCCGTGGCATACGGAGCTCCATCGCAGTCTTTAACACTGGTAGCATGCCGCGACAGCGTGGACGTGAACCGTATGTGCAGTTGACGGACTTTGAGCGAGGGCGTATAGTGGGCATGCGGGAGGCCGGGTGGACGTACCGCCGAATTGCTCAACACGTGGGGCGTGAGGTCTCCACAGTACATCGATGTTGTCGCCAGTGGTCGGCGGAAGGTGCACGTGCCCGTCGACCTGGGACCGGACCGCAGCGACGCACGGATGCACGCCAAGACCGTAGGATCCTACGCAGTGCCGTAGGGGACCGCACCGCCACTTCCCAGCAAATTAGGGACACTGTTGCTCCTGGGGTATCGGCGAGGACCATTCGCAACCTTCTCCATGAAGCTGGGCTACGGTTCCGCACACCGTTAGGCCGTCTTCCGCTCACGCCCCAACATCGTGCAGCCCGCCTCCAGTGGTGTCGCGACAGGCGTGAATGGAGGGACGAATGGAGACGTGTCGTCTTCAGCGATGAGAGTCGCTTCTGCCTTGGTGCCAATGATGGTCGTATGCGTGTTTGGCGCCGTGCAGGTGAGCGCCACAATCAGGACTGCATACGACCGAGGCACACAGGGCCAACACCCGTCATCATGGTGTGGGGAGCGATCTCCTACACTGGCCGTACACCACTGGTGATCGTCGAGGGGACACTGAATAGTGCACGGTACATCCAAACCGTCATCGAACCCATCGTTCTACCATTCCTAGACCGGCAAGGGAACTTGCTGTTCCAACAGGACAATGCACGTCCGCATGTATCCCGTGCCACCCAACGTGCTCTAGAAGGTGTAAGTCAACTACCCTGGCCAGCAAGATCTCCGGATCTGTCCCCCATTGAGCATGTTTGGGACTGGATGAAGCGTCGTCTCACGCGGTCTACACGTCCAGCACGAACGCTGGTCCAACTGAGGCGCCAGGTGGAAATGGCATGGCAAGCCGTTCCACAGGACTACATCCAGCATCTCTACGATCGTCTCCATGAGAGAATAGCAGCCTGCATTGCTGCGAAAGGTGGATATACACTGTACTAGTGCCGACATTGTGCATGCTCTGTTGCCTGTGTCTATGTGCCTGTGGTTCTGTCAGTGTGATCATGTGATGTATCTGACCCCAGGAATGTGTCAATAAAGTTTCCCCTTCCTGGGACAATGAATTCACGGTGTTCTTATTTCAATTTCCAGGGGTGTATATGTTGCCCTACGTACTGAAAAAAATGGCTCTGAGCATTATGGGACTTAACTTCTGAGGTCATCAGTCCCTTAGAACTTAGAACTACTTAAACCTAACTAACCTAAGGACATCACACACATCCATGCCCGAGGCAGGATTCGAACCTGCGACCGTAGCGGTCGCGCTGTTCCAGACCGTAGCGCCTAGAACCGCTCGGCCACTCTGGCCGGCTGCTTACTGACAGCATTACGATAACAGCTTATTGCGTAAAGGTCCCATGTGTCTCTTGAAAGACACATCCCTCTGGCAAACACAGAACTACCACGAGTGAGCACTTCGTGAATACAAACATGACATCCAAAGAGCATACCGAAGAACAAATGTGTAGAAACTCATTTCTCGTTGTGAACAGAAAGCTGCAAAGTCACCAAAATAATAAACAGATATTTAAAAAATCTGAAAAAGTTAATGGCTTTACAGCTTTCTGTTCACGACGGGGTTTGAATATCCGGGATACCGGGCATAGTCATATATCTTCGTTTACGGTATTCTCTTTGGGCATCTCATTCACTCGTGGAAGCTCTGTGTTTGCTTGCAGGATGCGGTTTTCAAGATAAATGGGCAGTGTACGAGTGAAGCTGTTATTGTGACTTTGACAGTACCCAGGACTACATACGGAATTCCATTTTAATCAATTTTATCAGTTTACGGTGATGTGGAAGTACATCTGAAGAGGACTCGGCTGCAAGGGAAGTAGCAATGTTATTTTGTTATTATTTTTCTTCCTGTCTATGTTTTAAATCAGTCAGTTTTTAGAGATTATTGTACAGTTATTCTGAGGACGAAGGCTTGACCTTCGGAACTCATAAATTCTAGTGTTTTTTACACTGTAAAATGTGGTTGAGCCGACATTTTAATAGTGATTTTTACAACCGCAACGTCATATCCATTACGGATAAAATCAATGTCCTACTTTTTCGTTCGCACTTACTGTGACACTATGTGTCATTAGTTTTATCGTTATATTGAAATCTCTTTTTTTATAAAGCTCATCATTTTTTGTCAGAATACATGAACTCAAATTCACGGTATTATTTCTGCAGTCTCTGATTTCATGTGTTTAGTACTGTTTACACAAGTGTACGTGCCGTTTGTCTTTCTGCTTGATTTTTGCTAGGGAGTGTTTTTATTTCAACTTACCATCCATTTCTCGTGACGAATAATGAAGAATTCGAGGAATACGGAACTTAATGAACAGGAGTGGACACGCTTTTATTCCCCTTCTATCACGCAGGTGTCCGTGCCCCAGAATACATTGTGAGGTAATTTGTGCTACTACGAAGCGGACCCTTGTCCTTCCTATTTCTTTCCGGAAGCAGGAGATGAAATGCGAGTTTTCGTTTCCAAAAGATACACAAAGGACAAAGTTTAATATTAAACAATGAGAAATCGCTGCTCCACGACAATAATTTGCTACAGCTGATGGGGACGTTTTGTTATATTGGAACTAAAACCTCGCCCTTCTGAGTCTGAAGAACAACACGGAAAAGAAAAAGAAAAATAAATGAGTTAACAGTCGGTTTGCAAATGTTATTCGCGTTGCTACATGTACACTTTCGCGAGTACCAGTGACAACATTCAATGCCATTTTTTCCTTCCTTTTTTATTTGTTTTGTGTGGGTGTGGGGTGTCATCAGTTTCTTAGTTGTTTTGATGCTGCTCCTATTTTCTAATATTTCTATTTCTGCAAATGTACTACATAGAACATTCTCAGTAATATGTTTTCCATAACACATACAACATGTTCCTCTACAAATTTACCTTAATTGTCCTACCATTGTCCTACTCATGAGCGTTTTAGCATATTTTCCACTACCTTGGCCCTGATTATGATAATCTTTCTAGAAGCTTTTCCTCATAATTTTTAGTATCTATCTATTTCGCAATTCGTCTGCACACCTTTTTCTAGCATCCATTTGCATTTTACACTTCGTATGATCCTGTTGCATATTCATTACGAAAATTTTTCAAGTTCATTTCTGTAGGAGAGATTCAGTTTCAGTAACTCCTTCCTAAATTCATTATCGAAGTTTGATGTGTTTCTTTCAATCATCATTTCTCTAACTGATTTGATGCGGCCGGCCACAAATTCCTCTCTGAACCGACCTCTCCATCTCAGAATAGCACTTGCGATCTACGTCCCCAAATATTTGCTCGATGTAGTCCAATCTCTCTCTTCCTCTACAGTTTTTGCCGTCTACAGCTCCTTCTAGTACCATGGGAGAAATTCCCCGATGTCTTAACAGATGTCCTATCATCCTGTCCTTCCTCCTTGTGGGTGTTTTCCAAATATTACTTTCCTCTCTGATACTGTGCAGAACCTCCGCATTCCTTACCTTATCAGTCCACCTAATTTTCAACATTCGTCTGTAGCATCATATCTCAAATGCTTCGATTCTCTTCCATTCAGGCTTTCCCACAGTCCATGTTTCACTACTATACAATGCTGTTCTCCAAACGCACATTTTTAGAAATTTCTTCCTCTAATTGAGGCCTGTGTTTGATACCAGTAGACTTCTCTTGGCTAAGAACATTCGTTTTGCCTGTGCTAGTCTGCGTTTTATGTCCGCCTTGCTCCTCCCGTCATGGATGGTTTTACTGCCTAGGTGACAGAATTATTGAACCTTCTCTACTTTGTGATCACTAATTATGATATTAAGTTTTCCACTGTCCTCATTTCTGATATTTCCCATTACTTTCGTCTTTCTTCCATTTATTCTCAATCCATATTCTGTTGTCTTTTTGCTGTTCATTCCGTTGAACACATTGTCATCAGCGAATGTTAACATTGACATCGTTTCACTTTGTTTTAATCCCACTCTCGAACCTTCCTTTTATTTTCGTCATGGATTCTTCCACGTATGAATCGAACAGCAGGAACGAAAGAATAAACTCATGTCTCACACCATTTTTAATTAGTATACTTCGTTCTTGGCCTTCCACTCATATTATCCCCTCTTCCTTCTTTTACATATTGTATATTACCTGTCTTTCCCGGCAGCTTACTCCCCAATGTTCCTCGGAAATTCGAACGTCTTGCACCATTTGACATTGTCAAATGCTTTTTCCTAGTCAACAAATCCTATGAACGTGTCTTGATTTTTCTTTAGTCTAGCTTATATTATCAACCGCATCGTCAGAACTGCCTTCTTGGTCTCTTTGACTTTCCTAGAGCCGACCTGGTCGTCATCTAACACATCTTCAATTTTATTTTTCGTTCTTCTGTGTATTATTCTTTCCAGCAACCTGGATGTATATTTAGCTGATTGTGCGATGATTCTCGCACTTGTCGGTGTTTTCAATCTTGGGAATTGTGTGGATTATGTTTTTTCCAAAAGTCATGTGGTATATCGTCAGTGTCTTACCTCCTAAACACTAATGTGAATAGTGTGCTTGTTGCCACTTCCCCCAGTGATCTTAAAAATTGTGATGGAATGCTATCTGTCCCTTCTGCCTTATTTGATCTTAAGTTCTCTAAAGCTCCTTTAAATCCCGATTCCAGTACTTCCTATCTCTTCCCTATCTGTTCCAGTTTCTTTTTCTGTTACGTCGTCAGACACGTGCTCCACTCATAAAGGCCTTTAATATACTCTTTCCCCCTATCCGCTCTCTCCTGTGCATTTTACAGAGAAATTCTCACTGCAGTCTTAATGATACCAACCTTCCTTCCAATTTCACCGAAGGCTGTTTTGATTTTCGTATTGCTGAACCAGTCTTTTCAACAATCATGTCCAGTTCGATTTACTCACATTCTTCATGCACCCATTTCACCTAAGCATCCCTGCCCTTCCTACTTATTGAATCCCTAAGTGGTATTCCAGTAATCCTGAATTTTACATAACATTTTTGTACTTCCTTCTTTCCTCGACCAACTGAATTTTTTCTTCTGTTACCACTGTTTCCTGCAGTTACCTTCTTTGTACCTATGTCTTTCTTTCTAACTTCTGTGATTGCTTGTGATGTCTATACCTGTTCAAATGAGCTGCCTACTGGATTGTTAATTATCGCTTTATATATGGCCTCAGAGAACTTCAAGGGTATATTTTCATCCCTAGTTCTTCCATATCTCACTTCTTCGTCCATTAATTCTCCCCGATTATTCTCTTAAAATTCAGCCTGCTCTTCATCATTACTAAATTATCATGTGAGTCTGTATCTGCTCCTGGGTACGCCTTACAGTCGGAATCTCTGCTTGACCATAATGCAATCTAAGAGAATCTTGACGTCCCTCCCGGCATTTTCCAAGTATACCTCCTTCTTTTGTGATTCTTGAACAGAGTGTTCGCAATTACGAGCTTAAATTCACTGCAGAACTCATTCCAAAAGAGGAGACTGACATTGTGGACTTTATCTACCGCCAGGATGGTTCTCCACCCCACTTCCATAAAAAATATTCTCGAATTCTTAAATAGGCATTCGAGAAACAGGTGGATTGGACGTGGTGGGGTTGATGATCAGCAATTCATGTCAAGGCATCCACGCTCTCTCTATCTAACACCAAGTGATTAATTTGTGGGGGAGTTATATGAAAGATTAAGTGTTTACGCCTCCTCTGCCAACACACCTACCAGTATCAAGCAGCACCAACAGTGCTTTTGGACAGAATGATAGAGACGTGCTGCACTGAAGGCTGGAAAAACTTTTCTATGGACTTGATCTGCAGAATCAGTAGCGGACACGTATGTAGCACTTGTAACGAGTTTTCCTCTAGTGCAAATCTCTGTGAGATGTTTCAAATAATTTAGCTAGAGAACATCTGTGAAGTCGCTTCAGATATTTATAATAATTAGAGACCAGATTATATGCATTTTCATTTGCATGTATTTCACCTGTTATTGCATATTTTAACGAAAAGCTAGTGATCATGCATATTTTTACTTCATGTTTACAATATTTTAAGAATCTAATCTGGCAGGTACCCACTCGATCTGGTTTTGATGTCTCACAGAGTGCGCTCGACCTACATTTGCGTGCGATCGCTAACCATGAGGCTACTGGCTAGCGAACTGCACAGGAACAGGCAGGCAGGGTCAACGCGCCTGTCGCCTGCGTCCCTGCTTAACCCCTTCCCCCTCATACCTTACTCGTCGGCAATTAAATTAAATTACGCTAGTTTAACAACTTTTCTTTATTTTCTTTATTTTTTTCTTTTTGCATTTTGTTCGGTATTGTTCGTTGCGTTTGGTCTGGGCGGACGCCGCAAAGCATCCGTTCAAGTTGATCGTTGATTCCTTTACTCAGTTTTTTATTACCGAACACGCTGAGCTACCGTGCCGGCGACAACTAGCACGTCCATTAATTCTGTTTAGTTTTGTTTTTTATTTGTACAAAGTTTAGCTTGTTTAAGTGTAGTGTGTAACGTATCGTGCACCACACAGCCCAACAGCCCGAAAACAGAAATGTCATTTCGTGGAGAGCTGACCATCCTGGTATATTTACGTATGACGGAAATGTTTTATCTGGTCGACTTTGCAAAAAAAAAAAAAAAAAAAAAAAAAAAAAAAAAAAAAAAAAAAAAAAAAAAATTGCAACAGGTAAAAAAATCGCTTTGTATGGCTCTATATTCCTCTTCACAAGTTTAAAAACCTTATCCTCAAAGGTTTCCTCCGCAAATATTGCTTAAGTCAAAATATACCAGGTGAATCAACATTGCGTAAAAATTACCTACACATTGTGAAAGACATACGCAGTGAACTCAAGGATTCAGTTGACGAAACTGCCGACACGTGTGGCCGTTACATTGCAAATTGCAAATTTAATTTTTTGACCGTTAAAACTAGAGCCTTCTTCTTCCTGTTCAGTATCCTGCAAAGAACTTGAAAAGACAAATCATTCTACGATCGGCAAATCAGTGAATAAGCGAATTAGATAAATATTTTGAGATGAAGGGGTGTTTGTGTTTCTCCCAGATGCTCCCTATGTAATGACAGCAGGAAAAGCTCTCCAAGTATTATACACCGATTTACTCACGCAGTACATCGCCTTACTGAAGACGTAAGAACCACGTTTGGAAATGTAAATAAACTGATCTCATCAACAGAGAAAGTGTTCCTTAAGGTACCTGCTAGCATCAAGACCTCAAAAAAGAACTACTAAAAGTTCCTTACCTCCCGACCCAGTGGTAACACGTTGGGGTACGTGCGTCGAAGCGGTGTTGTTTTGCACTGAACATTTCGAGGCCATCAGAGGCGTAGTAAACGACTTACATACTGCGTAGGCCTTAACAATTTGCCAGTGCAAGGATACATTTAATGATTCCACTATTAAAAAAAGAAAACATTGCTGTGATTGCCACTTATTTTTCCAAAACACATGCTACTATTAAAAAGTTTGAAACTCAAAGTTTGGTTCTGAATGAGTCTATTCGGTTCATGAATAAAATTAGTCTAGTGAGCTCCTCATTTGCGGAGGTATTCTCGAGAAAACATAAAGAAAACCCTGAAAATATTTTGAACAGTAACGGAGGCTTTGAAACCTTCTCCCAAATCGATAGTTTTATTAATGAGACGGGTGAACTTTTGCCAGAAACAATGAGTACCGACATAGCATCCAAACTCAGACATTGTCCAGTTATCTCAGTTGATATAAAACTGATCTCAAAACAATCCAGCCTAACCTCTACCACAAAGTGTACAGATCATGACCTCAGCATTCTAAATGTCCAGATTTTTTGCGTGGCCGGCGCTGTTTCACGCGATTGACATGCACATCTCCAACTTCGAGATATATCGCACGCGGTAACTAGTTTGTATTATTTTTATTTATTATTCTGTATTATTTGATCTCGCATGTTTCGAGACTTGTCTTGCATATTTTAAGCATTTTTCACGCATATTTTGAGTTCTTTACGTAGAAGATAATCCCATCTTTAATAATTACCTTGTGCTACGTCACAAATGACCTCTCCATCATTTTGGACGGCCTCGCAATGGTTTCTCCGAACGAGGGAAGAGGAGAAAATCACTGGGTGCCAGTCAAGAGACCACGGGACGTACGGTTGAAGTAAAATGTGACACACCGTCTCTTGACAGCGTCCCGCTGCAATTGATCACAAATAGGTGGAGTTTCTTTAGTGTCTCGGCGATCAAAAATAGCTCTGGCCTGGGATATAATACACTACTGAAGACTGAAGAAAAAAAGTTAAACACACACTAAGACTTCGTCGACCCATCTCAGGGAAATCTTACTGAAACGCGCTTAAGGACGTATATAACATCGACGATGCCATGCAAATCTGAGCACAGCTGGCAGAACGTACGAAACGTTCATGCTAGTACCCTGTGTACCCTCCGTTTGCAGCAATGCAGGCCGCAGTTCTCCCATGAATACCGTCATAGGAGTGACTAATGTAGTCTTGTGGAATGACCTGCCATTCAGTTTCCACCTGGTGCCTCAATTGGGCCAGATTTCCTGCCAGATTTGCAGACTGTGCAAGACGACGTTTCATCCAGTCCCAAACATGCTAAATGGGGGACAGGTCTGGTGATTGTGCTGGCTAGGGTAGTTGATGTATACCCTGGAGATTACTTTGTGTGGCATAGGATACATGTGGACTTCATTGTCTTGTTGGAAGAGCACATCGCTTTTTGGTGCGCGAACGGTAGCAGGACGGGATTTATTATGTTTTTGATGTACTATGCACTGTTCAGTGTTCCCTCAACGATCACCAGAGAACAACAGCCATTGTACGATGCGGCTTCCCACACCACAATGCTTGGTGCTTCTGTCATACACACGCTGGAGTTCAACTGCTGCGGCACCACACACGTTCAGCCGTCACTGGCCTGAAGGAAGAAGCGTCTATCACTGAAGACAACAAGTCTCCATTCGGATAAAGCGCCTTTGGTGACACCACTGCGCTGCGCGATGTTGGGGCGTCAGCGGATGATGACCTGCTTGACAGAGACGGTTGCCAATGGTCATTGCTGATACCTTGGAGCAACCGTGTCCTAACTTATTGTGAAATAGTGGTACTGCCCGATACGGCACTTCCTAAGACGTGGCAGTCTTGGCGTTTATTCGTACGTGGCACATACAGCTATTTTGGCCTAAGAGCTGGCCAAAAGCCCACTTTTCAAATGCGAGTAACTCCCGGAATGCATAACTTCCTGCGATAGTTTGATAGAAGGAGCAATGATGAGGCAGTGTGTTATCTGCTGTATTTACGTCTCGCTTGCAGTGCATCTGAAACATATCTACTGGCTTACAATCACCCTTTATTTTCTGAACATGTTTAAGTGTGTTTTTACTTTAAATGAGTAAAAAGCAATATGGATTCCAAAGATCAAGGTATGCACCGTTATTTATAATTATTTTCATTCGTATTATTTACTACTTTTACTAGTAATTTTCTTGTTATACATATATATATTGTTATACATATTTGTATACATAATTGTTATACATATACATAAATACATATGCATTTGTTATACATATTTGTTATTTTGTTATACTGTTATACATATTTGTTCAAGGTGTTTCCCTTCATATTTGTTAATAATATTTGTTAATAAAGCGTGACAGAAAATCACTCTTCTACTGGAAATCAATAGCCGCTGAATACCGCAGTTTCAGTTTGTACGATTGATTTAAGTTAATGAAATGTCAGCTATAAAAATATCATGTCTGAAATGACTTCTGAAAGCATATATTTTTATCCTAGGCCCTTAGTAAGTTAAAATTTTAACAAGAAAATGCCTGCATGACCTTGTGAACGGATGTTATGAAAATGATTTTGTAAAAAAATTGAACTTTGTGGAAAATTATATATTATCGGAATAGTCTTTGTGGAAGCTTCGCTGACGAGGAATTAATACAATAACCCGATCGGCTGCTAAGAAGTTCTATCCCTGTTATAGTACCCTTCAAGAGGCTAAAAAGCGGTGTTACTCTGTGACCTTTCATGATTACGAAACGAAAGGTTGTAAGCATAAACGGCTGATCCCGGTGGAGGTTCGAGTCCTCCCTCGGGCATGGGTGTGTGTGTTTGTCCTTAGGATAATTTAGGTTAAGTAGTGTGTACGCTTAGAGACTGATAACCTTAGCAGTTAACTCCCATAAGATTCCACACACATTTGAACATTTTTTTTAAACGTAAACTGTTCTGTATAAAGTCACAATTAATGAACCCGATGGCTTGCTGCGCACAAACCTGGAAGTAACTTTTTAAAAGATGACTGTAACTGGCTGCAAAGTACCACTAAAATTCCATATTCCAAACCTCGACTTGGTAGGTCATCAAAATTGCTCGTTGAGTTCAGCGAACGCAGTAAAACACGTAAGACACAGCTATTGATTAACAATTTGGGAGGCACAGAATTAACGTACGCCAGTCAAATGAAGATCCGAGAATCTGGATATGTTGAGGGTTCCAAAGTGGTTAAAGATATTACTTCGTCTCTTGCACAAGAAGTTAGAAAAAAAAAAAAAGATTTTCACATATACAATTTTGTTAATCTTTGTGGAACCTTCGCTGACGAGCAAACAATACAATAACCTTAACAGCTGCTAAGAAGTTCTATCCCTGTTATAATACCCTTCAAGAGGCCAAAAAGCGGTGTTACCCTGTGACTGAACCAATCAGGTTACTTCCACATGAGCGAAAATTATCTTTTAGCCCTGGTTAATAACTCATGTGGGCGATTAATCTTACATTTGGGAGAGATTTTAAATCATCCTTCAAATTATGGCATAAAAGTATTGCCACTTATCTATAAGCGGGTTCACAGCAAATTCAGTTTAAACAAATATTATAAACAACCGTGATTCCGATTGCGAACATATTTTTGGCCAAGTTTTTGTATGACATACCCTATGTGCGTCGCTGCTGTCTGAACTCAGGCTGACGGACATATGCAAATTTCCAGGGCTACTGCAGACAGCTTCGGTACACTCTGGAGACCTCTCGCTCCACGTATAGCGCAATTATGGCCTAAGACCACCCAACTCCTGCAGATCCACCATACGCTCTCGGTCAAACTACGTCATTGCACAGACGGTTCACATCCATGCTGTCACAGCAAGCTAACGACGTTGCAGACACAGACGGAGCTCCATAAGCCATGGTAAACGGATTGATATCGACTCTGAAGCTGAACAAAATTACACGGCAAATAACGCGCTTCCCGATTTGTCCGCACCGCTGTACGTTAGATCATCGTATTAACAACCCTCTCATAATGTCCCGTGTATGTATGGCATCGTTAGTCACTTGCATCAAGGTATTCTTTTTTATTTCCTTGTGATTTAATATGCACTATTTTGAAGGGAACTCTCGGTAGCATTGTGGAGGAAAAGAAAAGATCCCTCAAGGGAACCAAGAGAAGAATAACACTGGTGAAGATATCCTTCAAAAATAAGAATTCTCTTTTGAACAAACACCTCAACTCCCACGCTAAGAAAAGATTTGCAAAGATCTTTGTCTGGAATGAAATGATAATTAAATCAAGACCTTAAGCTGTCGACAGGCCCTGATATACATAAACGGGGACAGTTGAAAATGTGTGCCCCGACCGGGACTCGAACCCGGGATCTTCTACTTACATGGCACACGCTCTATCCATCTTTTTTTTGCATTTTTGTTCGTTTTGGTTCGTTGTATTTCTTCGTAGCGGACTTCACATGACATCCGTTGAAGTTCGTCGTTGATATTTTCACTCAGATTTTTTGGTACAGAGGCCATCCACCTCTGTGACCGAACAAGCTGAGCCACCGTGCCGGCATCCCTCTGAGCCACCGAGGGCTCAGAGGGTAGTGCGACTGCAGGGATTTATCTCTTGCACGCTCCCCGTGACACCCACATTCCCAACTTAATGTCCACGCTCTACATTTGTAGTGTCCCGGCCCATTACACTCATTACTCGTGGTAGACAATCTTACTGAGTCCCGTAAGAGTTCGGACAATGCGTGTGCATCCAGCACAGAAGAATGTCAACGGGCGGTTAGCCTTAACTCTATGAAGATGGTATCTACTCTTTTTGACAAGCAGAAAGAACAGATACCATCTTCGTACTTTGTATGGAATGTCCTGAGATTCGGATGTGAAGCTCGCCTCGAAGGTGCGAAAACGTGATTTTGGAAGAGAATTACAAGAAGTATCTGGACAGACAGAAAGAGAATGAGGTGGTTCTACAGGAAGTGGGAGACAAGAAAAAACTACAGAAAGTTAACGACAATGTAAAGCACAAGTAGTGAAACGTCCCCTTAGAAAAATTAATGAATTACTGTGCTGATAAACCTCTTACGTTATTTGATTTTCAAACAGCTGAGCAGAACTGAACGTACTCAGACATTTCGCTCTTTACCTATTCTGATCAACACTATACTGACACACAATATTTTTAGCGCAACGCAATCTGACTTTCAATAATCCCTACAAAAGAATGGCCCTGACTAACATTAACCTATACCTTTCACAAATCACTTACTTCACAAAAATCTTCTTTACTCGAACTACAGCAATACAGCGAGCGCCACTACTGTCAGCTAAATAAAAGATTCAAACTACTGAAGGCACTGACTACTGATAGGCATAGCTAGAAAATGAATGATTTTGATAGAGAATAAACAATGTATTTACCTTAATAGTGTTCAAAAGTCATAATATATATAGCAGTTCATGACATCCAGTCTTACAAATTTACTGTCTCTGATGGACACACGTCCAGATCATCCGCTCTCAAAACTCCGCCATTTCTCTCCCCACATCCACCACTGCTGGCGGCTCACCTCCAACTGCGCAACGCTACGCGCTGTTCACATCCAACTGCCCAACACTACAATAGCAAATTCCAACAACGCAAACCAGCCACAGACAGCACACGGCACAGTCAGTGATTTTCATATAGAGCGCTACGTGGAGTTACCAACATAAAAACCTAAACAGCCTACTTACATAGCCTCCATGCTTCCCACAAAAAATTTTAAAAATTGTTTTGGGCAGTGGCCAATACAGATTTTTAAAAAAAATTTCATAATTACAATAACAAAGATATCAAATGCACACACTTATTGATACACCGTTGGTCAAAAGCAAAAATTGTTCTCATAAAGACAATCCCGATCATTTATCACAATAGTATTTACAGTTTTTTTTTACAAAGTCTCATTAGTAAAAGAAAATGCACACGGAAGTAGTGGACTTCCATGGAGTCTTGAAGAAGTAGTGTTGTCCTTCCAACGGAAAGACAGTGCTGACTCTTGACATGCAGACAGGTAATGAGCCACAACAGAGCAAAACCACAGCAGAGTCAGTCGAAGTTGAAGAATATTGGTAGGTAGGTCATCACAGAGCAGACCACCGTAGTCCTGTTAGATATTACGTATTGGTGGGCCATCAAAGATGCAAACCCACTTTAGTCCTTGTAGAGACGACCAGCAGCCATCTGTTGCGACTGTGCAGGTGCACAAACACCATCGAAGAGTCTTGTGGAGAATATAGAAAGTCCATAAACCACCACTTGTGTACTCACAAAGTTTTTGGAATTGTCCTTAGAACCAACAATGCTGTTAATCAGTCCCTTGATGAATTATTAACACATGTCCAAACACTAACAGTCCTCTTTTTTTCACATATTGTGCATATACTATGACCAACAGAAATGTGTGCAGTGAAATGAATGCTTACAAGTTACTTAATTTGATGAACTGGTGTCAATTACAGTTTTATAACATCAGAACGCAATAACAAAGATACAAAATATATCATTAAAGAAAATAATAATACAGATAACATTTGTAGTAATATGGGCTTTACAAAAGAATAGATATAGAGATATACATCAGTGTTACAGGAATTATGACATAAGTAAATAACTAAAATAATGAGAATAGTTTTTCAAACATTAATTTCACACGTGAGAATTAAAACAGAACAGAATTAATAATGTGTAAACATCTTTATAAAGAAAATGACATATTACCAATGCAAATTATATTTGAGGATAACAGTATTCCTCATCATAGTGAAAGTAGCTTGGTATTAGAAAAATTCTACAACATAAATCTTATTAGCTAAACACATAAAGACAGGAAAAATACAAATACACGTACTGGAATAACACAAAAGGAAAGGACAGGTTTCTTTTGCAGTGTAACATTTGGTACTGCAGTCCAACCCAAAACTTCATTCCATAGACCATTCCTCTTATTTCAACATTTGTTTCAACCAAAAAAATCCTATCCAAGCATACTTTCTGTATTTATATGTTCACTTATTTCTTACCTCATTATTTATTTTCCATTATCTTACCTCGTCATTTATTTCCAAGAAAATCCTACCTAAACCTGTCATCCCTAAACCCTACTGTCTGGTTCATATCCTCTTTCAAACTAATTATTTCTCATTGTACAATACACATTTTGGCCCAAATCTTTTCAATGCATTCTTTCCTTATTCTCTATAGTTAGTTTCGTATATAGTATCCCCCCCCTCTTAAGCTAACGTAAATCTACTGAGCTCAGATACATAAACTAAGGGACGAGGCAATGCAGCAGTACAAAACAATTAACACAAACAGCAATGACAAAAAAATGCAAATTGGCAAAGCAAGCAGCAGTATATCTAAATTAGCAAAGCAAATGGAACATTACAACTATTATAAGGCAATGTGCAGCAAACAAGAAAAATAAATCAGTAGTAAAACTAGCTTAACAGAGTAATACAAAGTGAAATTCAGTAGCACTATGCCTGACAAACAGCAGCAGCAAATGCAATAACTTATATCTAAACATGACAAACCTACAAGCGGAAAAAATAATACACTAAAGACAACAATGCAGATAAGGGAAATGTCTATTCACTTCTTAATGTCTATGTCATTAAAGTGGTGCACCACAACTTATTCTTGAAAAAAAATTACCAAGTACTTGAGAAGAAAATTATGTATACAGTTACTGTTATTAGTCCCTTCTTATTGTTCTTTCCTTTCCAAGTGCTCCTTTTTCGAAGAATGTGGATCATAAAATTATTATTTAATAGATCTGTTGACAGTAAGTATTCACATTAGCAAATGCATTTAATTATATTTTATGAAGCCAATGCTGCAACACAGATGGAAACCAGATATCAAATGAAATAAGCAACTATGTAAAGCAAAGCATAAAAATGTCATCCAATAGTCATGTGGCATTTCATAAATTAGTAGAAATTCTCTGAACTCTCAGAGAAAGACACTTGTCATAATCAGGCGTACAGATGTAACTATCTTTCCAAGTAATGAGCGTGTCGTATTTGCGATGCTTTCTAGAAAGGAATGTCAGTAGCGAGGTTAATGGCCTCTTTTTTCTCCACCTAATGGCTTTTTCTCCAGGCAGGTGGGCGCCCACAACGCATTACATTAAGGTCACTTAGCTTTCTTACCGAAATATATACGACAGCAGTTTGTGCTACAGTGACAGTCTCATACAAAAAAATTTCACAGGTCGAAAAAATTTGTTGAAATGTGTAGAAACGAAATCTCATGAATAGCAGTGTTGTGATACATTGACACATGGACAAACAACTCATAACTCTTAAAGTGCGATTCTTGGTTTCCAGCATCCTTTTTCACAAACCAGAGTCTCTAACTTCTATTCATTATTCATATACATATAAACATGTAATCACGTTCCTCGTATACGGTAGCATCATCTTATTGATCGTAAATATCCCTCAACAGCATAATACACATCGTCATCGTAATAATAACATCATAACTGATCAATCACATCTCAAAATCGTCGCAGCTTCTTTCAATAATTTCAAGACCTTCAATAAAGTCAACTACCTCAAACGTACTTCAAAAATCACGATCCCTTACCAAATACGACATTGAAAGCTCTCATAGTATCACAATGGTTCCGAAAAAATATGAACACTTCACAAAGTACAGACAAAATACAATTTCATAAATGTGAAGTTATCCAACTGGGTAATTACATAAACATCTGTCACTGAGGTAGTAAAAAACTGTTGGTTCTCTGTTAAATAATCAGATAGCTGTGTAATTCTGTGTTAGAGAAATATGGTACCGATGTGTAAAGTTGTATAAGCAAATACCATGTTAGCTAGGGCTCCTTGTACTTGTGAAACACATGGTACACAAAGTAAGCGTGTATCCCTTGAGGATTAATGTAATTATACCATCAGGTGTTACAGATTTCAGCTATGGAATGAAACGTATCACGGAAAACTTTCTTTGTAATTAAAAAATCTTTCAAAGTAAATGTTTTAAGTACAAAATTAGTCACTAAAATACATGTACTGTAGCGCTATACTGTGCGTCTTATTGTAAGATAATCTCTGTTATTACTTAAGGGCAAAAAATGTGCCAAGTGTCGTAATTATTGTCGTCCGTAAGCAAAGTTCTGTAGAAGTCAATGTACTTACCTCGCAGTAAACAAAAGCGAAATGTTATGCGTATAGATATCGTAGTTATTATGTACTTTACCGTGATCAAGAAAATACTATAATGTAATGTATTGTTGTGCTACGGAAAAGGCTGTCTCATTGTAGCTACACCACAAAAGTTACTATTAAAACATGTTTTACTTTCCAGAAGAATACATAAAAACTGTGCAGATATAAAACAGATACACCGCAAAAGCAACAATGTAAATTGTGTCACACATTAGTAGCGTTGTGATATAATTGTGTAGCTGTCAAGGAAACCAAATACTAAGTCATCTTTAAACTCACAGAAAGTGCTTCAAATAAAGAATGTATTTTCAAGTAAACCAAAATGTTGCATTAAAATCTCATTAGCAGTATATTCTCTAAGTATGTAAGCCTTATAGTCGTTAAATAATCGTGCAGCTAAGAAGCAAGAACGTACACACACAGTAACACTGTGCCTCTGTTCTCTATCACAATGCATTCGTAATTACTGTCTAAATTTGTTCCCTAGGTTCTAGACTGGATATTTAACTTCAAAACATTGTTGCATGATAACAGTTTCTAAGTGTGACAAAGCGTACTAGTAGCGTGAAGTGAAAAGTTTTATCGCAAAGACTAAGTTAAAAAGCAGATTATCTTTCAATAAACGGTTTTACATGTGAAATGTGGTGCAATCCTTTAATCTTCCTAGTACACAGAGTTTCAACTTCAACGCAATTATCATGTGGTATACATCGGATTCTGTAAGGTCCATTGTAAATCAGAAAGAATTTGTGACTCAAGTGTTTCTTCTTATGTGACAATGAATGAGCTTTAATGAGAACTTTCCGACCAATATATAATTTCTTTGCATTTACTTTACCGTATAGTTTTCTCCTTTTGTCTGCTGCAGATTTTATATTTTTAATAGCCAAATCAATCATGTATCGGTGTCGAAGTTTACGTATATTCGGGAAAGGTACAAGCTCTCTGATTCTGTTCGGTGGTTCTTCATTCTTCAGTACAAGAATAGGTGGTAAAGCAGTGGAGTCATGAGGCATTTTGAGGCGTTTTGAAATAAGTGTAAATATCTGTCCCAATGCTGATGCTTTCTGTGACAACAAAGTCTGCAAAGCTTATTGATTTCCTTCATAATCCGTTCAGACGGGTTACAATGTGGTGAGTACACTGAAATAAAAACAGGTTTGATTTTACGATTCCGAAGCCTGCATGACCAAGTAGCAGAGCTGAATTGTGGCCCCTTACCTGAAATGACCTTGTCAACATGTCCAACTTCACGTAAGAAATTTTTAACAAAGGCGTTGGATACAGACCGTCCTGTGGCTTTACGTAACGGAGTGAAAGAAACAAACTTTGAAGTAAGTTCAACAGCGACTAGAACGTACGAAAATCCATTCGATGTTCTGACAATGGGTCCCAAGACATCAACAGCAGCAAATTCTTTTAATTTAGAAGGAATTATAGGAAACAACGGAGCACAATGTGAGACAGTAGATGGTTCAGGATTTGACAAAGTTTAAAAATAGACAAGCCTCTTCGAATTCTCTTTTCCATATTGTTAAAATAACAAGTCGTTCGAAGAATATGATAACATTTTCGTGGACCAAAATGTGCGTAGCTGAAATGAATGTACCAAATGAGCTTATTAAAAAAATCGTCTGGAATGCAAAGTACACATAACTTGTCATCGACAGTGCTGTGTTTGAAGAGTATGTTGTTTCTAACCAGATAATAATGCCGAATCTGAGTGTGTGTCTCTTCATGCCATTTACTTTTCATGTCTTTCCAAATCGGATCTTTATCTTGTTCATGAGAAATGTCCTCTAAAGATGTGGTGATGAAGTTTTCAAAGGCGACTTTCTGAATGTAAAGAATACTGAAATTTTTCTCGAGGTTGCCTTCTGTGTTACTTTTCTCAAGCCCAGCCGGTTCGGGTGACAGTGCGTCCGCAACAATGTTCTCCTTGCCGGGAATGTAGACTATTGTGAAGCGGAATTCTTGCAGAAACAATGCCCAACGTTTTAACCTGTCATGGTTTAATATTGAAGACATAAGAAATTGTAATGCACTATGATCACTGTATACTTTTACGTGCTTACCAGAAAGAAAGAAACGGAATTTGTTAAATGCCCAAACGATAGCTAAAGCTTCTAATTCAGTAACAGAATAATTTTTTTCAGATTTTGTTAGCTCTCGACTAGCAAAAGCAATGGTTTTCTGAACAGCAGTGTCATTTTCTATGGCTTCTTGAAATAAATGGGCACCAATACCGACTTTAGAAGAATCCGTGCTAAGGTGGAAGTCTTGTGACAGATCTGGATGAGCTAGTATTGGTGCGTTAAGTAACAATTCTTTCAAAGAACTGAATTCCAACAGTGCTTGTTCGTCCGAGTTCCAAATACTATCTTTTCCAGTGAGAGAACAAAGTTTTGGTGTAACTAGAATTTGCATATTCAGAAAACGACGGTAAAAATTTACGAGACTTAGAAAACTGCTGACCTTTTTTGGGAATGGAAGTGGAATGGCTCTGATTGCTTCTAACTTTTCAGGATCCGGCTGAATGCCTTCAGAAGAAATAATATGTCCCAAAAACCTCATCTTTGACCTACCGAATTCAGACTTTTCCAAGTTAACTGTAATTCCAGATTCTGCAAAAATACGTAACAAACTGTTGAGGATACGATTATGTTGTTCCCATGAGGATTCTGCTATTAGAATATCATCCACATATAAGGTGATGTGACGTTTTAAGAAATCAGGTAATATCGAATTTTGTTCGCGAATGAACGCTGCTGAAGAAATGTTCAAACCAAAAGGAAGTTTCCGAAATTGATAACAAACGCCGAAACAAAGAAAAGCTGTGTATTTTCTACATTCTGGATCGATAAAAGCTGGATCTGAGATCAATAGAAGACAACACTTTTACACCATTAAAATTTTGAAGAAGTTCTTCCATCGTTTGCGGCCTGTCTGTTTCAGGAATGATGATAGTATTGATTTATCTCAAATCGAAGACAAGCCTGATCGATCCATTTTTCTTCTCAGCAACATGTAATGGATTGTTGTATGAGCTTACTGGAGGCTCAATAATGCCCTCGTCCAGCATAGATTGTATTTCTGTTCTAACACGGTCCCTATAATGTGCTAGAATTACGTATGGTCTAACACAAAATTTAGTATGCTCACGAACACGAAATTGGTATTGAAATCCCTTGATTGTTCCTGTTTTGTGAGTAAAAACTGTGGAACGTGCTTGTAAAATCTCAAAAAGGCCCTGCCTATCTGTGTCATTACAGTTCTCAATTGTTTGAATTTTATTCTGAATTAACTCATTAGTATCAAATATGCCGTCGATATCATCCCTGTCAGTACTTGCAGAGTGATTGTTAGTGTGTAGTTCCGTCGAAAATTCCGAACTGTTGTCGAACAGAACATAAAGCCGATTAATTTCCTCCTCATGGTTTGAGAGCCAATCTTCAAATTTCACAGCTATTGACTTACATTCTTTCTCTAAACTTATTTCAGCATCGTGAAAGTTTAGTATTGCTTTATATTCATTCAAAAAGTCTACTCCCAATATAACTTCCGTCGACAATAATGGAAGACTAAGAAAGTTCATAGAGAAGCTGTGGCTTTGACAAAAGAATTCTAAGTTGGTTTGTTGTGGTACATCTACATTTTTTCCAACGATTGCACCTTGAATTTAGTCTTACGTAACGGAAGTGTGGTGCAATCGTTCGATTTGTTGCATTTGCTAAAGGCTGTTTCACTAATTACTGAAATGGGACTAGAGTCAAGTACTGCCGTAAATTTTACGTCTTTACTGTAATGTGAATCACAGGATATGCGATGTTGTTATGTTTTACGCCGTGTTCCTGGAGTAAGATGTCCCTAATGTCTTCCTTTTTTTACTAGCCACGGCATCTACGTCGTCAGCTTCATAAGTACGTTTTGTGGCTGACAGCGGTGTGAGTCATTGCCTGTTGTCTCTTTGTTGGCGCGCGTCGTTATTGGGATTTGGAGATCTAACTTCTACAAATTCACCCTGTTGAGAGTGCCCCGCCCTGTTTGAATCCCGCCAGTTCTGATGAAATTCAGGTCTGTCGTTTTGTCGGTAGTTTACATAGTTTCTTTTTTGTCGGTCATATGGTGAAGAATTTCTCCCAGAATCTTAACTGTGAGGTGGACCGTTGCGTCTGACGTTATTCTGTCTCCCTTGATAATAATTATTTTGGTTCCCATATTGTCTGTTTCTCTGGTTGTCTCTGTGATAGTCATTACCGCAGAGAGCTGATCTTTCCCTGTAATTATTACTACTCTGCCAACAGTTGTCATACGGGTGGTTTCTATTCTAGTCACGATTTACGTAGTAAGAATAGCCTTGTCGTGTCCAGTTATTATTTCTTTCATCGCAGAATTGTGATGGATGTGACCTGTAATTGTTGTGTTCCTGTTTATGCGTCCCGCGATTGTCAGTGTCGATTTCCAATTCTTGTATCAGTCCCTGAAAAGCTTCAATGTCGTCTTTGCAACGTCCTGCCAAAATAATATGTCGTAAATATTCAGGCAATTTGATTAAGCAAATGCGGATGAGTTCTGAGTGGGTGCATCGGTTTGACAGATATTGATTCTTGTGCAACATGTCTTCAAAATATTTCACAAGACTGGAAAATTCAGATTGTTCGAAATGTTTCATCATTATGATGCTATGTTTTACTCGGTCTTGTGTAGCTCGAGACCAATATGCTGAAAGGAAGGCATGATAAAATTCTCCTTCATTGTGACAATCGTGAACGACCGATCGCATTCTTGAAGCTGGTTCAGTCTCTAAATAGCCACACAGAAATTCTAATATGTGCTCTAATGACCAGTTGGGAGGAAAATAATGAGAGAATTCCAGAATGAAATTTTCACTCTACAGCGGAGTGTGCGCTGATATGAAACTTCCTGGCAGATTAAAACTGTGCACTGGACTGAGACTCGAACTCGGGACCTTTGGCTTTCGCGGGCAAGTGCTCTAGAGCCCGCGAAAGGCAAAGGTCCCGAGTTCGAGTCTCGGTCCGGCACACAGTTTTAATCTGTTACGAAGTTTCAATGAGAGAATTGATGGAGCCACGCTTGTGGATGAATGTCGTTGCCGGAATTCTTAAATGTTTTGAATTTACGTGTAGTAATAAACAGCTTATAGGCAAAGTCATCATGTCGGCAAGTCGCATGTCGGTCATTGTTACGTCGTTTCGGCGGTTCCATCTGAAAATTCGGTGTACCTTGCCAATTTCTTTCATAATTTCCGAAGTGCCCTGTGTTATTATTTTGTGGCTGTTCCGTATTTCTATCTCCCTCTTCCCGTATTGGAGCGCGAGTGTCTTCTGAAATATTTTATTCTTGTATTACCTGTGTCAACTGATCTTGTACTTCCCGGATTTCTCTTTGGTGTTGCGTATTAATTTGATTCTTATTTTGTTTGAAATTCCTAATTTGTTCATACTCTTCTGTGTCATTAAAGACTACCGGTCTTGTGTCATTCAGATTATCATCTACCTTCGTAGATAAGTTATTTAGCTGATCCGAAAGTTCGACTACTTTCTCTGATAATGAACTAATTTTCTCCATGTGTCTTTCTGAACCAATTTTCATAGTATCCACTGCGTCCTTTAAGTTTTCCTGAGTTTTTGCAAGTAGCGTAACCGAATCGGTAGATGCAACTGAGTCAATTTTAGCCCGCAAGGTCTCCTGATTTTCATGAACAATAGTTTGCAATTATTTTATGGCTGCCTCGTGATTCTGTAATGCATTTTCATGACGCGAAAAAATAGGCTGAAAATGCTCACAAATTTGTGTTTTTACGTCATTACAGACTTTTTGACATTTCGATTCGATGTTATGTAACTCAGTAGTTAAATCTTCACGTGTTTGTTCAAGCGTGGTGTCTAACTTTTGAAGATTTTGTTCCATTGTGTCTAACTTTTGAAGATTTTTTTCCATTGTGTCTAACTTTCCAAGATTTTGTTCCATTGTGTCTAACTTTTGAAGCATTTGCTGTGTTTGTCTCTGATTTTGTTCCATCGTGTCAAATGTTTGAAGATTTTGTTCCATTGTGTCTAACTTTTGAAGCTTTTGTCCCATTTGTTGTATTAATTGTAATAACAATGCACTGGTGTCTGAAACATGTTCTTCAGTGCTTTTCGGCAGTGAATTTGCTCCGGCAACATTCACATTTTGGCAAGCAGTAAATGTGTCTTCACTTATTTGAGAAAACGGTGAGGACCCAAAACTTGAATCTACAGTATTTGCGAGATTGTATCCTGTCATTTCGGATTCCTGAGGCGAGCTGTTGCGACCCATCGATCGATAATGCTTCACTGTTCACTAATTGTTTTCATTGTCTACACCATTATTTGCAGCCCGCTCCATATCCCTATGCACAATTACCAAATTACTACTTTGAACATTAATTAATTCATTACTTGGTGGCGCTAACACACTGCTTTCGTCTTCACTGTCATTCCTCAGTTTACTTTGGAGCCTAGTATTACGTTTTTCACACGCCATTGTTGTCACACTATTTCACACGATAACACAGGAAAGCACAACTTGAAGATCAAAATAAGAAAACATATTAACATAGCATTGGAAACAATATCTCGTTAATTGCAAGCGCAGCTGCGAAATGCTTGGTGCAAATCTACATCCATGCCACAACTGTTTTACTGTACAACAATGAAAAACTACAACTAAAAAGGAAATTCTCTCTATAATTACGCGCTAGCAATAAACAATAGCTACACTTATTACAGAAACTACAAGAAAAAATCAGAATATTCCAGTGAGGTATCCTTGGCTAATGGTCGACATATGAAACGTCCCCTTAGAAAAATTAATGAATTACTGTGCTGATAAACCTCTTACGTTATTTGATTTTCAAACAGCTGAGCAGAACTGAACGTACTCAGACATTTCGCTCTTTACCTATTCTGATCAACACTAAAGTGACACACAATATTTTTAACGCAACGCTATCTGACTTTCAGTAATCCCTACAAAAGAATGACCCTGACTAAGATTAACCTATACCTTTCACAAATCACTTACCTCACAAAAATCTTCGTTACTCGAACTACAGCAATACAGCGAGCGCCACTACTGTCAGCTAAATAAAAGATTCAAACTACTGAAGGCACTGACTACTGATAAGCATAGTTAGAAAATGAAAGATTTTGATAGAGAACAAACAATGTATTTACCTTAATAGTGTTCAAAAGTCATAATATATATAGCAGTTCATGACATCCAGTCTTACAAATTTACTGTCTCTGATGGACACACGTCCAGATCATCCGCTCTCAAAACTCCGCCATTTCTCTCCCCACATCCACCACTGCTGGTGGCTCACCTCCAACTGCGCAACGCTACGCGCTGTTCACATCCAACTGCCCAACACTACAATAGCAAATTCCAACAATGCAAACCAGCCACAGACTGCACACAGCACAGTCAGTGATTTTCATATAGAGCACTACGTGGCGTTACCAACATAAAAACCTAAACAGCCTACTTACAGTAGTTGGGGAATTAATCAGACGTGATATTCTGCTACGAAACAATTTCAAAGGCCAAATATTAGGGAAGAAAACGAGGGGATGGGCGAAAACGTCTTTATATATGTATGTGATCTGTGAGATAGGATGTTCTTCATACAAGGAGATGAAGAGGACGCGTTTAAAGAGATGGAGCTGTGGCTGCAGAAACGGGGCTTAGCCGTTTGAAAAAAGGAAAAAAGAACATGAAGGTCGACGAATAAATAAAATTATTTTCAGAAACTATCAATATACCCTCACTCTTTTTTGGTCAAGTCTTAAATAGAGTGCTATCCTTATCACATACAGAACGTTCAATGTCTTCTAGCTGTTTATGACCTTTCCCACTTGAATATGAATAGCTTTGTTTAAACAATAGTCGCGATTGCAGTAACATTGGGTTATGACCCGTTTCGGCTTGTGTTAAAATCATCCTGAGATATTTTGGGGACTCCTACGGCTGATGCTGGCGGCCTCTCGGTTCTTCAGGTGATACCAAATTATGAATTTGCAACAATTTATCAATTTCGATTGTTATATTTTAAGAAATACAAACAAAGATAAACGATAGTGCACAAATACTACTAAATATAAAACACCTAAAAGCGCAAGATAAAGAAATGGCTCAAATGACTCTGAGCACTATGTGCCTTAACATCTGAGGTCATCAGTCCCCTAGATCTTAGAACTACTTAAACCTAACTAACAGGATTCTAACCTGCGACCGTAGCGGTCACGCGGTCCCAGACTGAAGCGCTTAGAACCGCTCGGCCTCAGCGGACGGCGCAAGATAAAGAAGATATATTAATATATTCTTTGTTTTGTTACAAAAGTGACTCTCTGAATAGTCGCCTAACGTTCATATCGGTCACTTGTCAAACACACTAATAACTTCGTTACTTAAAACACCTATACTTGCATAATATACACTACTGGCCATTAAAATCGCTACACCAAGAAGAAATGCACATGATAAACGGGTATTCATTGGACAAATATATTATACTGGAACTGACATGTGATTAAATTGTCGCGCAATTTGGGTGCATAGATCCTGAGAAATAAGTATCCAGGACAACCACCTCTGCCCGTAATAAAAGCCTTGATACGCCTGGGCATTGAACCAAAAAGAGCTGGGATGGCGTGTAGAGGTACAGCTGCCCTTGCAGCTTCAACACGATACCACAGTTCACCAAAAGTAGTGACCGGCGTATTGTGATGAGCCTGTTGCTAGGCCACCATTGACCAGACATTTTCAATTGATGAGAGATCTGGAGAATGTGCTGGCCAGGGCAGCAATCGAACATTTTCTGTATACAGAAAGGCCCATAAAGGACCTGCAACATGCGGTCATGCATTAGCCTGCTGAAATGTAGGGTTTCGCAGGGATCGAATGAAGGGTAGAGCCACGGGTCGTAACACATCTGAAATGTAACGTCCACTGTTCAAAGTGCCGTCAATACGAACAAGAGGTGACCGATACGTGTAACCAATGGCACCCCATACCATCACGCCGGGTGATACTCCAGTATTGTGATGACGTATACACGCTTCCAATATGCGTTCACCGCGATGTCGCCAAACACGGATGCGACCATCATGATGCTGTAAACAGAACCTAGATTCATCCCAAAAAATGACGTTTGTCCATTCGTGCACCCAGGTTCGTCGTTGAGTACACCATCGGAAGCGCTCTTGTCTCTGATACAGCGTCAAGGGTAACCGCAGCCGGTCTCCGAGCTGCTAGTCCTTGCTACTGCAAACGTCGTCGAACTGTTCGTGCAGATGATTGTTGTCTTGCAAACGTCCCCATCTGTTGACTCAGGGATCGAGACGCGGGTGCACGATCCATTACAACCATGCGGATAAAATGCCTGTCATCTCGACTCCAAGTGATATGAGGCCGTTGGAATCCAGCACGGCGTTCCGTATTACCTTCCTGAAACCATCGATTCCATATTCTGCTAACAGTCATTGGATCTCGACCAAACCGAGCAGCAATGTCGCGATACGATATACCGCAATCGCGATAGGTTACAATCCGACCTTTATCAAAGTCAGAAACGTGATGGTACGCATTTCTCCTCCTTACGCGAGGCATATCAACAACGTTTCGCCAGGCAACGCCGGTCAACTGCAGTTTGTGTATGAGAAATCGGTTGGAAACTTTCCTCGTGTCAGCAGGTTGTAGGTGTCGCCACCGGCGCCAATCTTGTGTGAATGCTCTGAAAAGCTAATAGTTTGCATATCACAGCATCTTCTTCCTGTCGGTTTAATTTCGCGTCTGTAGCACGTAGCATTTTTAATGGCCAGTAGTGTACAAATGAAACAGATTTGGATATGGCTGGTACACGGCGCTCTGATCCAGTATTGTATTTCAGGAAATTCTACGATACTTACATTGTTATTTGGAACGGGCGATCTAACTTATTCAAATATGCTTTTGTTAAAATTATCTTGATCATATTAAAAATTATGACAAAGCTACCGAATTAGACTGTTAACAATTATGTTCAGAAGTAAAAGATAGTGAAACAGAAAAGACCAAAATACCACAACTATTTTGTACATAAAATGAAAAATTACAGTAATATTGAAAAATTGTATAACCGTTAGGTTCGTTAGAATCTAATGTGTCAAAGCAGTGGTGTGTACATCTCCGTCACAAATTACATCGTGTGGGGAAATAAGGGAGGACAATCTACGTGTCATCAACATATTAAAATGAAGTTTGTGTGTGTGTGTGTGTGTGTTTTGTTCAAATCGTGACGCTGAATCAGGAACAGCCGCTAAAAAGTGTCTGAAGTTGAAGGCGTATTCCGCCGAAATCGATTGCACTGTGAAATACCCAAATCGGTAACAAACACTGCTGTTAAGTAACGAACACAGCTGTTACGTAAACTGTTAATAGTTAATACAATGAAATTCCCAGCAAGCGACAACCTTCTATAGTACATCCTTCCGCAATGAACCACAGTAAGATAAAGTAATGCGTAAAGCAACAGTGTGAGAAAAACTGATATTAGCGACACTACAACAAAATTCAAGCTTGTGCGCCTGGCGTACAATGATACCTAAACCAGAGTCCCTTTCCTATCTGTTGTTAATAAGCACATGTTCATTATCGTTCAGAATGAGTGCTTACAATGTTAAAGAACTATACAACGCTTAGAAAGCTTATGGTTATCTGTACGACCTCTGATACAGCTTAGCTGTCGAACGCAATATGGGACTCGTAAACTTTAACTGTTGTATTCGTTTATCCAGTATTTTCAGTACTGAAACAACGTGATGCACTGCTTAGTTCATTATTGGAAGGTATAATACTGTGTTAAGATATTTAATAACAGTAAAACCACATTCCTCTGGCATCAGTTCAGTAAGTGCACAGGAATTTCGTATTATATTCCATAACTTAATTGTTTTACTAACCGTTCTGTGTTGGGAGAATGTGTACTTTGTGTGCGTATGAATGTGCTGACATAATTCGGAGAGAGTGAATGCGTAGTAATTATCCACTCCCATGTCTTGATTGAAGCATATTGTGTTGTTGCCTTGTCACCTGTCATGACTTACCAATTATGAATCTGTCGGAAACATTATTCGTACAATTGTTTCAGAATTCAATATGTCAGTTGTTTCCATTTCTGTTTGTACAATTCGCTGAGAGTCTTTCACGATGACAGTTGTTTCTGAATTCAATATGTGAGCTCTTTTCGTTTCTCTTTGTACAATTTGCTGCCACTACTTCACGATGCGTGCAGTGTCGAATAGGCTAATAAATAAATTTCGCTGCCATTAGCCCTACTTTCGATAAGAACAGCGAAAATATCCCGCCGTTAAGAACATTAAATCGGCCCACTATATGGCGCCGTTTATTTAAATTCGTACCTCTAAACAGCTTTTATTAAGTCGAAGCAGACGTTGTGTAAACAAGGCGATGCCAAATGACACGAATTACGGCGAAATTTGGGTGAGCGATCAAATATTTTTTAACCGAAGTTGGGTAACAGTAAGAACTGGCTTACGATATATGTTGCATGATTTACTCCTAATTTAGAAATTTCGCAACGAAGTAATCTACTTAATGAAATATAGTGATGTATCAGTTAAATATTTTCATTGAATATCAATCCCCTTGTAGAGCTTCATGAAAGAGAGAGCGGTCTAACTTGTCTGACGAACTATTTCTGAAGCCAAACGTAGTCTGTTACCATATTGTCGCTGAAAAAGTCAAATACCTTATTCAAGATATCCTTGCTAAAAATATTTCAGAACACATCAGTAATATTGTTGATCTTCAGTTGTCAACTTCATTTACATATTCCTCCATATTCAAATGACTCTTCAGCGAATATTTTATTTTCTTGGGGAAACACAGGCCAAAAGCAGGTGAGGTTCTTAAGTAAATAAGTACGTGCATAATCCGTCTTTCCTTATGTTAATTTCTAATCGTAGCCATATGATTCCATAAACTTCAATGTATTAATGACTGGAAGGGACCTATTGTCTTCGACTTCAGTAACAATAAATTGTTTATGAAGTCCATATATACCAAAATGATGCCCGTGGTCTAGAGGTAACGTCTTTGATTCATAATGAAAACATCCTCGGTCCCGGGCTCGAAACTCAATAAAGCTTAAACTTTAATTAATAATCAGCATTCGCGGCCGAAGACTTTCAGCATAAGAAGTCACTCTCATTTTGTCTTGTCAAAGAGAGCGGAAGACCGGTTAGAGGTTCGGGGAGGTTTCGGGTGGGAAACGGCACCTAAAGGGGGAAGAATCAGCAACAACCAACGGCTAGAGGATGCAGAAGGATATGTGGCCTGTAGCTGAAAAAGTGTCATAATTATCTCTCTACTGGTAAAAGATTCAGGAATAGTCCACCACTCTGATCTCCGGAAGGGGACTGCCAAGGGGGAAGTGAACATGAGGAAAATATTGAATAATCAACGAACGATAACGTTTAACCAGTCGGGCGTGGAATGTCAGAAGCTTGAACGTGGTAAGGAGGCTAGAAAATCTGAAAAGGGAAATGCAAAGGCTCAGTCTAGATATAGTAGGGGCAGTGAAGTGAACTGGAAAGAAGACAAGAATTTCTGGTCAGATGAGTATAGGGTAATATCAAGAGCAGCAGAAAATGGTATAAAGGGAGTAGCACTCGTTATGAATAGGAAGATAGGACAAAAAGAGTGTGTTATGGTGAACAGTTTAGTGATAGCGTTGTTCTTATCAGAATCGATAGCAAACAAACAGCGACAACGATAGTTCAGATATACATTGTGACGTCGCAAGCTGAAGATGAAGAAAGTGTATCAGGATACTGAAAGGGTAATACAGTACGTAAAGGGGTATGAAAATATAATAATCGTGGGAGGCTGGAATGCAGTTGTAGGGGAAGGAGTGGAAGAAAAGGTTACGGGAGAATATGGGATTGGGACAAGGAATAGGAGAGGAGAAAGACTAATTAAGATCTGTAAGAAGTATCAGGTAGTAATAGCGAATACTCTGTTCAAGAATGACAAGAGGAAGTACACTCGGAAAAGGCCGGGTGGTACAAAAAGATTACAGTTAGATTACTTCACGGTCAGGCAGAGATTTCGAAATCAGATTCTGGATTCTAAGGCGTACCTACTCAGATCCTAATGTGGTAGTGGTGAAGAGTAGGCTGAAGCTTAAGAGATTAGTCAAGAAGAAGCGGGATACGAAAGTACTAAAGAATGACGAGAAGGGCTTGAAGGTCTCTAAGGCTATAGATACAGAAATAAAGAATAGCCCAGTAGGCGGTAGAGTTGGAGAGGAATGGACATCTCTGAAAAGGGCAATCACAGGAGCTGGAAAGAAGTACATAGATGCAAAGAAAGTGACCATGGGTAACAAAAGAAATCCTTCAGTTGATCGATGAAAGGAGGAAGTAGAAAAATGTTCACGGAAATTCAGGAATACAGAAATACAAGTTGCTGACGAATGAAATAAATAGGAACTGCAGAGAACGTAAGACGAAAAGGCAGCATGAAAAATGTGAAAAAATCGAAAAAGAAATGATTGTGGGAAGGACAAACTCAGCGTATAGGAAAGTGAAAACAACCTTCGGTGACATTAAGAGTGCAACCTGAATTTCATTGTTAAATACAGAGGAGAGATCAGATAGATGAAAAAAGTACGTTGAAGGCTTCTATAAGGGGAAGATTTTTCTGATGTTATAGAAGAAGAAACGGGAGTAGATTTAGAAGAGAAAGGCGATCCAGTATTAAATCAGAATTTAATAGAGCTTTGAAGAACTTAAGATCAAATAAGGTAGAAGGGATCGATAACATTCCATCACAATTTCTAAAATCATTAGATGAAGTGGCAACAAAACGAGTATTCTCATTGGTGTGCAGAATGTTTGAGTCTGGCAATATACTTTCGGAAAAGTATCATCCACACAATCAGAAGACTGGAAGAGCTGCAAAGTGCGAGAATTATCACACAATTAGCTTGACAGTTCATGGATCTGAGATGCTGACAAGAATAATGTACAGAAGAATGGAAAAGAGAATTGAGGATTTGACTTCAGGGAAGGTAAAGGCACCAGAGAGGCAATTGTAACGTTGCGGTGTAATGGAGGCAAGAGTAAAGAAAAGTTCGACAATGTAATATGGTGCAAGATGTTCGATATTCTGAGGAAAATAGGGGTAAGCTGTAGAGAGAGAAGGGCAATATACGATATGTACAAGAAACAAGAGAGAATAATATGAGTGCACGACTAGGAACGAAATGCTCGGATTAAAAAGGGTGTGAGACAAGAAGTAGTCTTTCGCCCCTACTGTTCAGTCTGCACATCGAAGAAGCAACGATGGAAATTAAAGGAAGGTTCAGGAGTGGAATTTAAATTCAAGGTGAAAGGATACCAATGACACGATTCGCTGATGATATTGCTATCCTGAGTGAAAGTGAAGAAGAATTACATGATCTGCCGAAAGGAATTGACAGTCTACTGAGTACTGAATATGGACTGAGAGTAAATCGAAGAAATACTAAAGTAATGAGAAGTAGCAGAAATGAGAACAGCGTTAAGCTTAACATCAGGATTGATGGTCATGATGTAGATGAAATTAAGAAATTCTGCTACCTAGGCATGAAAATAACGAATGAGGGACGGAGCAAGGAGGACATCAAAAGCAGACTATCACTGCAAAAAAGGGGATTCATGGCCAAGAGAAGTCTACTAGTATCAAACATAGACCTTAATTTGAGAAAAAAATTTCTGAGAATATACGTTTGGAGCCCAGTATTGTATGGTAGTGAAACATGGACTGCGGGGAAACGAGAAGAGAATCGGAGCATTTTAGATGTGGTGTTACAGACGAATGTTGAAAATTAGACGAACTGGTAAGGTAAGGAATGAGGAAGTCCTGGACAGAATCCGAAAGGAAAGGAATATGTGGAAAACACTGATAAAGAGAAGGGACAGGCTGATAGGACATTTGTTAAAACGTGAGGGACTGATTTCCATGGTAGTAGACGGAGCTGTAGAGAGCAACACCTGTAGAGAAAGACAGAGATTGGAATAAATCCAGCAGATAATTGTGGACGCAGGTTGCAAGTGCTCTTATGAGATGAAGCGGTTGTTAGAGAGACCGCATCAAACCACTCAGAAGACCGATGAAACACACACCCAAAAAAAATACTACGGTGCTGAGGTAGAATTCCTCAACTCTCCTTCTCCCATGTACATAGCAGGCGCACGTGCGCGCGTTTGCGCTCGTGCTTTTCTCTTTGTGTATGTGTATGTGTGTGTGTGTGTGTGTGTGTGTGTGTGTGTGTTTGTGTGTGTCAGAGAGAGAGAGAGAGAGAGGGGCTGACACAGTGTAATATTGTGTTATTCTCTTCAGGCGATATAAAATATTAGAAGTAGTTAGCACATGAACTGTGTAATTAACTATACATAACATGAATAAATGTACCGTCATTACAAAAAAGTCGTATTTATTCACTATACACGAAAGGCAGTAAGAACTGGTTGACTGTCACTTTAGGTGCGGAGCAGAAAATGCATAAGAACATAATTTGCAAATTAAAAGGCTTGAAGTAGGAGGTGGAGGTGTTGCGAGAGATGGCATGAATGATGAAGAGGTGTGGAAGACTCTTCTGTTAAGAAGCATGATGTGATCCCACAAAGAAAATGGGAGAGGTATTAGCAGCAATATAAAGGAGAATTTGATTGGTTTCGAGTAAAAACAACAGAATTTCTTGGGCTAGAAGACGATGTATTTGCTGCTGTTGCTAATGAAGTTTCTTTCTTTCTCAAATATCGTGTATCATATTCCTTACAACCCAACAAGATGTTAAACGTATCAGCAGGCTTACAAACAAGGTGCATTTTTTCTGTCACAATATGGTTACAAGATGGAAATTTACGAACAGAATATTTCAAATCTTAATCTACAACAAAATTTGATAAATGGAACGCAATCACATATTACTATCTACTCATCGAGTGATTTATCGCGTAAGAGTTGCCAAGTAAAAATGACTTCAAACCTTTTAAAACTTTCAAAATTTGTCAGAGTCCTTAATCGACAACGGAGGTGTTCATGCATTTTTATGGTTGCCTACTTCCTTCCTTTTTGTGTAAGAGTAAGGTTCACTTGTGAACAGTGTAGGTCATTCCTGTTCTTAGTGTTACATTTATGAGCGCTAGTACTATATTTAAAATTTTTAAATTGTATGCGAGTCTTCAGAGAAAACTTCATGAAGAAGTAAATGTATTGTGAAACTGTTATTAGTACGCCAAAATTTTCAAAAGAGTTCTCTATGTTCAGTTTGGAGATGGGCCAAAGAAGTTATTGTTACTGTACTTTCTGTGCAATGGTCTCTTTGTGAAACTGCTCTAGAAAATTAGTCCATATGCCGTCATCCAATGGAAGCATGGAAAGTAAGCGAATTTTCTGATGTTCTCGTCACAGTAACCAGCAATTATATACAGAGAAACAGAGAAAATGTTGCAGAAGGAAAGTATTTCATGAGATCTCTAATGTGTAATTTCCAATTTAAGTTCTGATCACTATAAGATTTAAACAACTAATTTTACGTACTCTCTTTCCCCGTATTGCCCTGTTATTGATAATAGCAATCTTTTCTTGTACAGAAAAAAATGAACTGTTTTTGTTCTAAGTGATTTACCGAGAACCAATCACTGAAAGTTTTGAATATATCATTTATTACTTCTTCTGTTGTTGGACATGTATTGTGCTCGATTATAATTCTTTCATCATCAGCAAAGAGCTTTATTTCAACTGGAGCAGAATGAGATGAAAGGTCATTTATACATATATAGAAAGTACAGGAGTGTTTTCAGAGCCTGAACCCCGTGGAACGCCAGTTCTAATTCGAACAATGTTAAAGCACAATACGGAAAACATTTTTTAGTCAACTGAATTGCAAGTGCTTGAATAGGACCATGAAGCAGGCATTACAACACTGTTCATTGGACGGACCATATACGAATGACTTTATTGTTGGCGAATGCCATCAAGCGGCGGCACCACCTCAGTTACTATTGTGTGGCTGTGTTTCCCAGAGGTGTAAACGCGCATAGAGACGCACAGGCAGGTGCGCACACGGGGGACTGCGCTTCAGAGGGTCAGCAGAGCGGACGGCCAGCGGCTGTCAGCGCGGCGGCGGCCTGCTGAGTGACGCTCGTCTGGTCGGCTGGTCGTTAGCCGCGCGACCACTTGCTGGACAATGCCGCGGCCATCCGTCTCCCCAGAGCCACCAGGAATGCAGACAGCCGACTGCTGCCCAGCAGAGGCACAACTCCCTCCTTCCCTCTCTCTGACGCGCAGACTACCAGCAAACAGAACAAGCGTTTGCTGCAGTTCAGGCCACTCTGCCCTTTTCACCCAGTATTAACAAATATTTGCTGTTCTGCCCTGCACAGGTCGTATTCGATGAATTCTGCATGAAGGGTTTTAAAATGTACATTTTGTTCAAGTACAATACAATGAAATAAGTTAACATTAGGCAGTATTGTTATATTATCACATACTGTCATTGTTGCAAAACTATGGGAGTTACAAAATGTTTGTAACATACAACTGCAACCAGGTACAGCTTAGTTGATCATATTCCACCATTACTGACTTGAAATTTGCGCATTCACCAAAACGTGCGTGCTTATCATAAGTGGGGGGGGGGGGGGGGGGGGCAAACGGTGGCAAAGGACCTGAGAGACCGTCCAGTCTGCTGACACCAGGATAGGATATATCCCCGATTAACGTTTACTGATGTCTGGCGAAGGATCATAATTTGAAGGCTGAAGATTTAAGTCAAGCTCTGCCAACAAATTCTGTTTCCTCGTCCAGGAAGTCAAGAGTCGCATGTCCACTGGGCAATGCAAGGCGTACAGTGGATCTGTGTTGGGCAACTAACGGAAGAAGGTGAAAGGCGAGTACCGTACCTCGCGCCTTTTAATATCAGGAGTAAATCGGCATTCAGGAACCAACAGTCTCAGGATCATCAACATACCAGAGATCGAGGAGGGGGAGGGCTCAGGAGGCAGGGGTAGACCGAGCCCCATAGTATTCTCAGTTTAACGGAAAAACCACGAGTAAAAATTACCCATTTTTCCAGAATGGTGGGTGGTGCACCGAGCCTGCGCCCCACTGTAAAAAATGGAGGCAGAAGTTCCCTTTTAAATAGCCTCTGATACGACATGGACAATGGATATCGGCACATGGAACATGCGAGGGATTGCTACTAAAACTGAGGATGTATTTCGTGAAATAATGTAATGTAATGTGGACTTAGCAGCCAAATGAAACGAAGAGAAAGGGCGAAGGTGTGGAAAAGCAGAATGGTTATATCAATATCTACAATGTGTTGCCTAAAGAGGTGAGAGCCAGAAGTGAGAACTCCATAGCTATTAGGAAAAAAACAAGAGAGATTTAAAATCCTGATATCAGATTAGCGAAAGGATCCTGCAGGTACAAATTGAATTTTTAAATCACTCAGTCAAGATCATAGCAGAGCATGCGCCAAATGACAATGGCAAGCAGGAGGAAAATGGAAAATTTTATGCAGAACTGACGGGATCAGAGCGGAGATAACTGATCAAAAAGACTTAATTGCATGTACCAGATGAAAAACCCGTGACACTGTAGCCACCACAATTAGCAGTGCGGCGCAGTGCAGGGCAGTGCAGTTCGTTTAGCGAAAGCATCACCCGTGTGTCACACCGCAAGTATTTTATTTGCGCGGATAAATTAGTGTGCCCTTTGTTGTGTCCGTTACTATGTGCCGTTTATTCTCAGTATATAGTTTTTACATATTCTTGTTTTCTCCGTGTTAGTTCTTAAGTACCTTTTTTATACTTAGTTCTTGAGGACCAGTCGCCAAGTCACTTATTCATTTTCGTGCAAGTCTTGCCTTGACGTACGCTGCGTCTGAAAGACCTCTTGTATTAATTGTCGAACGAACTAATAAAGATCTTGTCATCGCAGCATTGCAGATATCGTTATGCGTTTTTTATCGCAAAGTAGCGGGCTAACCAGTCGGACGGGCCAGTACCTAGCCCCACGGCCAAAACACCATTGGTGGTCAGTAGGCCAAAAATGTGATCAATAACAATGGGGATAAGTGTTGAGATGATGTAAATGACTATTACTATACATTCAGCCCAGTCATCCACGACAGGAGGAAAATTATTTCGTAATATGGTTCAATAAAATGGGTGGCAAATCTCACGCTGGTTTTACTACTTGAACGCTTGCTTGACAGGGCAGCACTAGAACACAAATACAGTAACACAATAAGAGGTAACCAATAACATTTATCAATAGTTTCATGTCTAATACCTGATACCGTACACATAATGAAATGAAGTCTAAATAACTTTGCTGTCTCTTCGCAGTCTATAATATAGCTACTATGGATGAAAATAATTATGTAGACCTTTGATTCACTGCTCTAGTTCTCCGAAAATAGCTACTGTTAACTCGGATTGTAGCATTCTGAACTGAACTCTTGGAACTGTGCTCCATAGCGTATTGTCAGGGAATGTCGGCACATGTCGGAATTAGGCGAACTGCAGGAACTGCTGGCAATCCAGGATTTGTGCTTGGGATAGTGTCTGAGGCGAGTTGTATTTTCTGCCTGTCAGCGGAAGGATCTTAGTCTTTGTGAGTACTGGTTGTGTGTGTGTTGTCCTCCTCATCGTCATCATTCGTGACAGTGGCTGGGTTGGACTGCGTAAAAATTGGGACTTTGATGGGCGCTGATGACCGCGCAATTGAGCGCCTCACAAACCAGTCAACATCATCTGTCAGTACTAGGTGGAACCAAAGTAGTCCCTGGTTGACAGCGCTCTCTCTGGTGGTAGGCAGCACTATCAGTGAACGAATATGACACTCTGGTGTACGTGAGCGCCATCTGAAGGCCGCTATTCGCAACTCAGAAGGCACCAAGGCACCTCCCGTGCCTGTATGGCGGCAGCCTCTCATAGTGTTGTTGTGTGCCTCTTGAGTGACGTAAGTAACAGGCTGACAGACTTAAGTTAGCAAAATGTTTTGAAAATGATGAATGAGATTTATAGGCATAAGTCAGTACATCAGTATTCGAGGTGACAAACGACTCATAAGTTCAATAGTTTACCATGTTATAAGACGGCAAAAAAGAAGGCTGTTTAGATAGGACATGAGAGTCTTCTGGGGTCCTGAATGTATATCTGACCATTAATTGCCAGTATCATGAATCTCCCTTTAGATGGAAAAAAAGTAGTAGGCGAAGAGCTGGCAAGTGGAGGTCTTCAGAGATCTGGGATAATCTGTTGAGCTGCCAGGAGGATTATACATGCTTCCTCTAACACCTTAGATCGACAATCAAGGCGACAAGCGCAATACTGAAGAGAATATGTACTAATCAATTAAAGCAACCATACATGAGAAAGGCCTGGAAGCTTTGTGGCAGAAAATAAAATTTGGAAAAGAGAGGAATGACGAATTAGAAAAATCAGTGAAAATGAAAAAGGCGGCCTGTGATAGATAACTACGCTCTCGGCTTCATTAAGACACTGCAGGGATTTGCTCTAAATGGAAAGAAGCACTAAAGGTCATTACTAAAACTAAAAATGATCTGTGGCAAGAGGTTGGAGAGGGTGTAGAAAAAAAATCTTTGGTTGTACTGGACCTAGCAGAAGAGACTTGAGAGTTGAAAACAAAGATAGTACTTTAATTATTCAAGAAGAATATAATAATTCCAATCCCAAAGAAAGCAGGTCTTGACAGATATGAAAATTACCGAACTATCAGTTTAATAAGTCACAGCTGCAAAATACTAACACGAATTCTTTACAGACGAATGGAAAAACTGACCTCGGGGAAGATCGGTTTGGATTCCGTAGAAATGTTGGAACACGTGAGGCAATACTGACCCTACGACTCATCTTAGAAGAAAGATTAAGGAAAGGCAAACCCACGTTTCTAGCATTTGTAGATTTAGAGAAAGCTTTTGACAATGTTGACTGGAATACTCTCTTTCAAATTCTGAAGGTGGCAGGGGGAAAATACAGGGAGCGAAATGCTATTTACAATTTGTACAGAAATCAGATGGCAGTTATAAGAGTCGAGGGGTATGAAAGGGAAGCAGTGGTTGGGAAGGGAGTGAGACAGAGTTGTAGCCTATCCCCAATGTTATTCAATCTGTATGTTGAGCAAGCAATAAAGGAAACAAAAGAAAAGTTCGGAGTAGGTATTAAAATCCATTGAGAAGAAATAAAATCTTTGAGATTCGCCGATGACATTGTAATTCTGTCAGAGACAGCAAAGGACTTGGAAGAGCAGTTGAACGGAATGGACAGTGTCTTGAAAGGAGGATATAAGATGAACATAAACAAAAGCAAAACGAGGATAATGGAATGTAGTCGGATTAAGTCGGGCGATGCTGAGGGAATTAGATTAGGAAATGAGACACTTAAAGTATTAGATGAGTTTTGCTTTTTGGGGAGCAAAATAACTGATGATTGTCGAAGTAGAGAGGATATAAAATGTAGACTGGCAACGGCAAGGAAACCATTTCTGAAGAAGAAAAATTTGTTAACATCGAGTATAGATTTAAATGTCAGGAAGTCGTTTCTGAAAGTATTTGTATGTAGTGTGGCCATGTATGGAAGTGAAACATGGACGATAAACAGTGTAGACAAGAGGAGAATAGAAGCTTTCGAAATGTGGTGCTACAGAAGAATGCTGAAGATTAGATGGGTAGATCACATAACTAATAAGGAGGTATTGAATAGAATTGGGGAGAAGAGGAGCTTGTGGCACAACTTGACTAGAAGAAGGGATGGGTTGGTAGGACATGTTCTGAGACATCGAGGGATCAACAATTTAGTATTGGAGGGCAGTGTGGAGGGTAAAAATCGTAGAGGGAGACCAAGAGATGAATACACTAAGCAGATTCAGAAAGATGTAGACTGCAGTAGGTACTGGGAGATGAAGAAGCTTGCACAGGACAGAGTAGCATGGAGAGCGGCATCAAACCAGTGTCAGGACTGAAGACCACAACAACAACTTTGATTATACTAGTAAGTATAGTGGAGTGGGTACAGAATTATCAAACGTTGCTCATAGAGAAGAGAAATAATTCATATAAGTAGTCTTATTTTTGATGGAAGAGAACGAACATTCATGTACACGACAGATTAGCTTCCAAGATAATGTGTGAAGCTTTAAAGCATATGAAAAAAAGGGAAATCACTAGGTCCAGGTGGATTCAATGTAGAGCTAACAAAGGCAACTCCTGTGGTTGTGTGTGATGTCTTGGCTCAGTTCTATAACGACTATTTAGAAAGAGATCGGGTTCCCACAGAATGGCAAAGAACTGTCACTACTTCAACCTAAAAGATTAGGAATAGGTAGGACTGTGGAAACTATCGGCACATAAGCATCATGCCATCATTAGCACGACTGTTCAGGAGAATCTTAAAAGAAAGAATAGACCTGAAAAATAAAATATTTGAAGATCAAAATACTTATAATCTGGGGTGCTTATGCATTGATGGAATTTTCACATTACATAATCTAACAGAGAAGAGAATGGTAAATGTTTAGAGACACATTTAATCTTCCTATATGTGCTGAAGGCCTATGATACCCATAAAAAACAATTTATGAACATGTAAATGTAACGTAGGCTCCGCGGCCGTTGCCACACACAATTGAATTCTTCTGCGTTTGAGGCCGCATTGTCAGCTATAAAATTTTATAGTTGACAATGCAACCTCAAACCCAGAAGAATTTTGTTGACAATTTATGAACATATACGAAGAACTGCGGTGTGTCAACTACCTACATCGAAGCAGTTAAACATTTCTTTATGGACTGTGCGACTGTTGTGAAAGTGCGAAATTCAGCATCATCGGAGTTTCCTATTAAAACAGGGCTATGCCAAGGGTGTGCTATAGCACCAATGCTATTTAAAACTATATGGAGGAATCACTTAAAATGTAGAGTAGCAAATGTTAATGCATGGGAGTCCCTGTTGAGGATGAAATCTTGTACACACTTCTCTTCGCTAATGTCCAGGTCATTGCAGCACAAGACCAGAATGATTCTGAGTACATGCCTCGGAAATTAAAACAGCAATATGATATATGGGACCTCACAGCTTGACAAAATTCGATTACCTGAAGGTAGGTCACAATACCATAGAGGATCTGGAGGCTGGAACCAGTAATACCAGGGGATGTAAGTCTCTCAGGAAGAGTAAATCACCATTTCTAATATTTCAATGTTTTTCACAGCTTAGCTAACACAGAGGTAGGTATATCGTTTGTGTTTAATAGAGCACCAGTAATGCTATTGATTTTGTTTTGTTTGACTCACCAGTCTTCAGAATGGTTTGATACGACCCACTACGAATTTCAGTCCTAAGCGAAATTTTTCATCCCTGAATAGCACTTGCACCTTACTTTCTCAATTGTTTGCTGGATGTATTCTAATCTCTGTTCTCCTCTACAGTTTTTATACTCTACAGCGTCCTCTAGTACCAGGGAAGCTATTCCCTGATGTCTTAACAGGTGTCCTATCATCCTTACCTTTCTTCGTGTCGCTATTTTCCATATAATTCTTTCCTCGTCCATTCTGCGACTTCTTCATCCCTTGCCTTATCAGTCCACCCAATATTCAACATTCTACTGAAGCATGCTTCGATTCTGTTCTATTCTGGTTTCCCCGAAGTCCGTCTCGTTATCATACAATGCTGCGCTCCAAACGTACATTCTCAAAAATTTCACCCTCAAATTAAGACCTATGGTTGGTACTAGCCGACTCCTCTTGACCAGCGAAGCCCTTTTTGCCAGTGCTAGTCTGCTTTTTATGTCCTCCTTCCTCTGGTCCGTCAACGGTTATTTTTCTGCCTAGGTAACAGAATTCCTTAACTTCGTCTACTTCCTGATCACCAGTTCTGATGTTAAGTTCCTTGCTGTTCTCATTTCTGCTACTTCCCATTACTTTCGTCTTTCTTCGGTTTGCTCTCGCTCCATATTCTCTACTCATTAGACTTTTCATTCTGTTCAGCAGATTCTGCAATCCTTATTCACTTTAATATGAGGATAGCAATGTCATCAGCGAATCTTATCATTCATAGTCTTTCACATTGAATTTTAATTCAGCTCTTGAACCTTTCTTTTTTTACGTCATTGCTTCTTCGATTGTACAGTATAGGCAAAAGACTACATCAGTATCTTATATCGTTTTTGATCAGAAGACTTCCTTTCTGGTCTTCCACTCTTATTGTTCCCTCTCGGTTCGTGTACATATTGTATATTACCCGTCTTTTCCTAAAGCTTACCCCCGTTTTCCTCAGAATTTCGAACATTTGGCACCATTTTACGTTACTTAACGCTTTTCCCTGGTGGACATATCTCGTGAATGTGTCTTTTTCTTCTGTTTTACTTGTATTATCAACTGCAACGTTAGAAATCCCTCACTGGTGCGTTCACCCTTCCTAAAGTCAAACTGATCGTCATCCAACAGATCCTCAATTTTCTTTCCCATTTTCTGTATATTACTTTTTTCAGCAAATTGGATGAATCTGATGTTAAGATGACTGTGTGATAATTCTCACTCTTGCTATCTTCGTTATTGTGAGGACGATGTTCTACTGAAAACTTCATGACATATCGCCAGTCTCGCACATTCTACACACCAATGGTTTTGTTGCAACTTCCTCAGTAATTTTAGAAATTCCGATGAAATATTTCTATCTATTGTGCCCTACTTGTTTAAAGCTTTCCAAAGATCTTTTAAATTCTGATTCTAATAATGGATTCCCCATCTCTTACCTTTCTTCTCCTGTTTCTTCGTCTATCACGTCAACAGACAAGTCCTTCCCCTTATGGAGCCTTCACAGCACTCTTTCCACCTATCTGATCTCTCTTCTACATTTAACAGTGGTATTCCTATTGCACTCTAAATGTTATCGCCTTTAGGATACCCTGACTCTGTCCTTATGAGAATCACTTCATTTTTTATATATTTACTTTATTAATGCCACCAGTTCGCTTTAGCTCCTCTGCACATCCTATGTATTTGATTAATAATTGACTTCTATTTTTGTATTTCTGAATTTCCCTGAAAATTTTTGTACTTTTCTCTTTCGTACATCAGCTTAAGCATATAGTGTCTGCTCAGTTACCCTCCTTGTTCTTAGAATTTTTCTTCTTGGGAGATGTCCATTCCTCTTCAACTGAACTGCCTACTGACCTATTCATTATCGCAGTATCTATAGCATCAGAGAACTCCAGGTGTACCTCTTCACTTTATAGTATTTCCATGCCCCACTTCCTTATTCAATGATCCTTCTTGGCTAGTGTCTTAAACTTCGTCCTAATCTCCATCAGTACCAAATTGTGATCTGAGTCGACATCTGCTTCTGCGTACGCCTTAAAATCAATGATTTCGGAATCTCTGTCTGACCATGATGTAACCTGATATCTTCCCATATCTCCCGGCCTTTTCCTAGTACAGTGCTTCTTCTTGCAATTCTTGAGCAGAGTATTTGCTATTACTAGATGAAATTTAGTGCAGAACCGTGTTGGGTTTTCTCCTCTCTCATTCCTGCTACCAAGCCCATTTCCTCACTCTTTCCCATAAAATTGGATTCCAGTCCCCCATGACTGTTAGATTTTCATCTCCCTTTACGAACCGAATTACACGTTCAGTATCCTCATTTTCTTGATATCATCTTCTTTGGTTACATTGGCATGTATACCTGAGCTATTGTTGTTCGTGTCGATTTCCTCACGATTCTGATGAGAGCAGTTCCGTAACTGAAATGTTCACAGTAACTCACTCTCTTCCCTACCTTCTTATTCTTAACGAATCCCACTCGCGTTATACCATTTTCTGTTGCTGTTGGTGTTACCCTTTTCTTATCTACTAGAAATACTTGTCTTCTTTCCGTTTCATTTCACTTACGCCCACTATATATAGATCGAGCCTTAGCATTTCCCTTTTCAGCTTTCTAGTGCTCCTAACACTTTCAAATTTCGGATATTCCACGTACCGATTCGTATAAAAAAGCACTCCGTCTTCAGGCCACGAGTGGCCTACCGGGACCATCCGACCGCCGTGTCGTCCTCAGTGGAGGATGTGGATAGTAGGGGCGTGGGGTCAGCACACCGCTCTCCCGGCCGTTATGATGGTATTCTTGACCGAAGCCGCTACTATTCGGTCGAGTAGCTCCTCAATTGGCATCACGAGGCTCAGTGCACCCCGAAAAATGGCAACAGTGCATGGCGGCCTGGATGGTCACCCATCCAAGTGCCGACCACGTCCGACAGCGCTTAACTTCGGTGATCTCACGGGAACCGGTGTATCCACTGCGGCAAGGCCGTTGCCGCCGATTCGTAGAACGACTACCCTTTTCGTTGTTTATTCAATCTATTGGTCGTGTCACCCTCCCTTGGCAGCCCCTTTCAGAGATTCGAATGGGGAATTTTGTGTTAGCAGAAGAGCCAACACCGTGTTACGAGTGGAGGCCGAAGTTCACGCGTTTTAGCTCACGCAGGCTGGCGTGAGGAGGGAAGAACTATACTCACGTGAGGTCTGGAACATGACAAGGAATGAGAATTCAGAAAGCTGACGTAATTAGTTTGATACTTAACTTTAATCCATTAATGATGAACGTCGCTCTTGACGGTACATGATTCACAATATTATCTGTTCAGAATACATTCTTGAAGATAGTAATTATAGTAACTGAATATGGCGCCTTGCTATGTCGTAGCAAATGACGTAACTGAAGGCTATGCTAAGCTGTCGTCTCTGCAAATGAGAGCGTATGTAGACAGTGAACCATCGCTAGCAAAGTCGGCTGTACAACTGGGGCGAGTGCTAGGGAGTCTCTCTAGACTTGCCGTGTGGCGGCGCTCGGTCTGCAATCACTGATAGTGGCGACACGCGGGTCCGACGTATACTAACGGACCGCGGCCGATTTAAAGGCTACCACCTAACAAGTGTGGTGTCTGGTGGTGACACCACAGGGAACTAGTCTGGAATGCTTGGTCCATAGAGATATAATCATGACACTTTTCAGTTACAGGCCACATGTCATGACTATCTGTTTCCAGGCCCCAGTGCTTATAAATTTCAAGCTCTGTAGCATCGTTGGGTTTCTATGTAATACTTTACATGCTAAGTCCCCTCTGTAACCTCTATAAGTGTGTAACATGAATTATGAAACACCCTATGTATTCAGGATGAATCACCTGAAATTTGGCCAGCCAATGTGGCCGAGCGGTTCTAGGTGCTTCAGTCCGGAACCGCGCTGCTGCTAAGGTCGCAGGTTCGAATCCTGCCTCGGGCATGGATGTCTGTGATGTCCTTAAGTTAGTTAGGTTTATGTAGTTATAAGTCTAGAGGACTGATGACCTCAGATGTTATGTCCGCATGTTTTGCGGACATGGAAAGTGCTATTGATGTGCGGTTTTGATAGATTGGACTGCTAGTCAGGACTCGTGATGTTATCCTTAAAAGCACATTTAATAATGCTTAGAGAGTGTGCGTTTTGTGCATACTTACACTTTTTTTAAATGGAGCAATGCCTATTTACATTAACAAACTAAAAATAAGGTAGATCGGAATGTAATTTTTTGTTTGCTGCAGGACTAGTGAGAGTCGTTTACGGGATATTGTTGTGGAAAGGTTCTACATCGACTCTTGATTGTGCCATTCAACCTGCGTAGTTTCTCGGTACGATGTTTTTATGTTTGTTTACGGAGTGATTGGATGTTTTTTGTGAGCGTTACGATTTACCAATCAGTTAGTGCATGACTGTCCACGCAGTAGGTCTTGAATTGGCGATGTGATTTACCATTGCAGTAAAAGCAGACATCCTCATCGCGTATGGAGGGTATAGAAAGAATGTAGTTCGTTCTTGCACCGTGTGTGAGGCGATATATGCCAATAGACGCCAACATCTCACCAATTATTTATCAACCTCTTAAATCAGGTACTTGAGTCATATGTAGACAACGTAAAAGAAAGAAATAAGTGACGACAGAAGAGGGGGAAAATAATGTTTTTGCTGTTGTTGCACTTGATCCACACTTTAATCCCGCGCAATGGCACGCGGAAGCGGCATGAGTGAGGCAAGTGTCCTATGCGTTCTCCATCGACATGGGTTCCACCCCTACCACATCTCCCTTCAACAAGAGTTGAATGGAGACGGTTACGGGAAACGTGTTAAATTCGGAACACGTGCAGAAAGACAGGATACTTCAGATGTATCTCGTGTATTTACCAATGATGGCGAGGTAAACTGCAGAAACATGCACTGTTGGCTTGTTGACAATCCCCCGTGGCTTCGCCAGGTGGATCATCAGCGTCCATGAAGCGTAAACGTATGATGTGGAATAGTGAACCATCAGCTGATAGGCCCGCTTTTCATCTACGCACAAAGTACCGCAGCCACCTAACGGACCATCTTCCACGGATGCTAGAAGACGTTCCTCTGCAGACTCGGAGGAACCTGTGGTACCAAAATGATGACTGTCCAGCCTATAGTGCACGAAGAACTACAGCTCGTCTTCAAGAATTGTTTTCAAATCGGTGGATTGAACGCCGAGGACCTGTACTTTGTCCGGCCCTTTACCGTAATTTGACGCTCATAGACTATTTTCTCTAGAGAAAGCTGAAAGACGCTGTCTACAAAGACGTACCAACTACAACCGATGAAATGCAACGATGTATTACTGCAGCCTGCTCGGACATCCGCTCTGATACGCTAGCACTTGTACAGCAGTCGTTCCATAGCAGACTGGAAACATATATCGTCGCTGCCGGTGGTCATTTTGAACACAACCAGTGATGGTCAACTGTTACTGGTCAGAATACGCATAACTAGTGCGTGCATTTCTGATGTTCTTCATGTGTGCTACCACAGATATTGCACAAGTGTCGGTGCTGGACCTTTTCAATATACGGTATCTTGTAAACGATTCTCACTAGAATCCTGCAACAAACACCATTGCCATTCTAATTTACGCTACATTTAGATTATTAATGTGAATGGGCATTGTTCCATTTAAAAAGTGTATGTTTGCACAAAAAAGTACACTTTATAAATATTATTACAATCTGTTGATTGGCTAAAAATACGGGACCGTGACAACTCATCCATTCTGTGAAAACTACACATCAATAAGGCTTGCCATTCCTGCAATATTTACAGTGCAGGTCTTGGGTGATACACCATGTAAAGATTAGAGGGGAATCTAGCTGACTTGAGGTTTGTGTAAATTTTACCTATCAATTTTGTGAATTTTAACAGTATAAAGTAAGACCTTACGTCGTTCTATTCATCAGGCCTTTTTGACTACGCAACGACTTTGCTTCTAAGGGTTAAGTTTGGATCTAATTGTCTACGTAATTAGTTTTGGCGTAATTTTTGCAAACTCCATTATTCATTCATTACCCTCACGGGCACGTTAACGAAATAGCCAGCTACGCTGCTGGCATAATAGCTCAGTCAATAGAGACCGAAAAATGTCGAGTATCGGGAATAGTTCGTGTGGTCGAAAATTAATATACAGTGGTAGGAGGAAGTGTCACGAGCAGTATATTAGAAATATTGACTGCTGAGGGGTACGTGTAGATTGAGGTGCGTTTGAAGGTCGTTTGAAGGTTACCTTTGTCCGTTTTTCTTCAATAAGTCGAAAACCGTGGCCTTCAGTTCAAACGAATTCCGATAAAAAGTTTAACTACATTAAATGTCCTACAAAAAGGTCCGGCTCATTTTTTTCTGTGGGACAGACAGTTTGCCTGTAGTGAGAAAGAGAACACGAAAATCTTGCACGTGGTTTATGAAGACCGGGCTGATCATTGCGGGTTGCATAAAACGAAAGTGACAGATACATCTGAACCACCCTGTATACCCTGCACATCTGTATTGTTACTTGTCCTCAGTCAGTTAGTCAGTAGTTAAAGTCGAGTCGCCTCTCGCGTGAGTATTTTTATGCAGTAGTGCAACTGAGCAGGCCATAACCAGCCTCCGGAACCCGTATACTAGCTCAGCCAATGCCCTGTGGATAAAATAAATATGAGCATATGGGTAAAGGAGTCCTGAGAGCAGGGCAGTTGCTGACTGCACCAGTATGTGGAATACATACACTGGCCAAATGCCAAGTGATCGTCTCTCAGATCACCAGCAACCACGAATACAAAATGACCAAGCAACATATTAGTGTACTGTTTTACGTTTTCGGAAAAAAAATTGAATTTGCTGTCGGCAGATAAATTTCAGTGGTGTAGGCAGTGTCAACAGATCTAGCAAGGCAAGCCAACTGTTTCCGGAGCCAATATCAGTTCATCAAATGTCGACTGGTAAATCGATGCCGGAGCGTATCTCGTATAAGAGCACATTTACTACATTTGTCCGTGTCACTAACGCGAATCCGGTTCAAACCATTATTAGTGGGGATCAAATGATTTACGACTCTATACCAAGAAGAGGCCACTGCCATCAGCAGTATTCTCATCCTGTCTACGGCGTCTCTTATTTTGGATCACCTGGGCATCCGTATGATGGGCACTCACATCAGAGCCCATGTTTGGTAGTAAATCACCCGCAGAGAAATTGGCAGAAGATTGCCCAACCCCTGATTCAGTTCCGTTGGGGACGAGGTCCGTCACCCTTAACTTACGCCTCTGTTCAAGAGATAATCGTAAAACGAAAACCCTTCTCGGACAATTGATAATAAGACGACCACTGTTGTTATACAAAAATCACGGCCCCACCTGCCCACTGTATGTTACCTGTACATGGTGACCACACATTGTAAATGAGGCAGGATATTCTGTTTCATCTGCATGTCTACGGAAATGAAGTCTATTCTGGCTGGTCCATAGTTCATGATGAATGTTTTCAACTTCACGTCTTGAAGGTGTAAATCAGGAGGCTCGTTGAACATGTATTCAAAGTCAGCCTACACAAGGTCTGTACTATCTCTGTAATGAAAGAAACCTGGGAACGATGTTTAAGCAGTAATTTTTCTATATGTAAGTAATTCACATTTTTAACACAGAAAACATAAATTTCTATGTCAAAATACGATGTGTGTATGTGATCCGAAGCCAAAAAATATCTACCAACCAGTGATTGATTTCAAGAGAACAGTGCTGCGCATGATGGGTCGACTTGTCAGAAGAAATCACACTGTACGTTTAGGTGGATTAGAGCTGGACGCCACGGAAACAAAAGAAACTGCCAACGCGTCGACCAAGACCATTGGCTAGTAACAGGAAAACAATGTTCATAATTATTTTTAAACCGGTTGTTGACACTGACGTAAGCCATCTTACCGATGAGCAGCTGGCCATGGAAACCGATTTGGAGCGAATAGCAGTTGTTCTTGTTCATTTACATAATCATATTACCTGAAAAAGGTTGCATGTGGGAGGTACTGCAAGTGGTATTTAAGGGGTAAGTAGAAAAAGAAGAAGAGGAACAAATGCTTCAAATTCCAAAAGTTACAGAATAAAAGCAACTCGACTACAGGGTGAAGCCTATCTGAATCAAAAAGGCAACCCATTTTAAGCGAAAAAATACTGATTTCACTTGTGGGTAAGCTAATCTTTCATTTTATTTAGCACATATCTATTGCGATCCTTTTGCGTTATTGTTATTAAAACGAAAATTATAGATAATAAATGGCCAATTACATTCTGTTTATTTATCATAGATATAGCCTAGAATATCGTCAGTAACAGGAATAAAACAGCTGTGATTAATATCCTTTTGATTATTCTGATATCAATCTCATTTATTTCCTTTAGACGCAAGGAGAAATGCTTAGAAGTAATTGGAAACGAAACCTGCTTAGACATGCTTACAAACTTTTGCGGTTCTTCTAATAAGAACAAGCAAGACTTTTTTCTTTAATGATTAGTAGAAGACAGCCGCTGTGGCCGAGCGGTTCTAGGCTCTTCAGTCCGGAACCGCGCTGCTGCTACGGTCGCAGGTTCGAATCCTGCCTCGGGCATGGATATTTGTGATGTCCTTAGGTTAGTTAGGTTTAAGTAGTTCTAACTCTAGGGGACTGATGACCTCAGATGTTAAGTCCCATACTACTTAGAGCCATTTGAACCATTTTTGATTAATACATTCTCAAGACGACAACTGCTGCGCCACGAATATATACAGGCATGTATATGGGAAATTCTGGTAAATTTCGCGCAGCTACGGCTGGAAAGTTGAGGAAGGCTGAAGTTTTAATTAAAGAGCACTCCACCTGTCCCCTCCAGAGGAACTACGGCAGAAGCGTAGGGAGAAAACGTATAAATAAACGAGCCCAAAGGCAGACATCAGGCAGCCATGTAGCCATTCTGTCCATGTCTAGAACGAGAGAGAATGACGACTGTTTAAGTTACAGGCCAATCACGACGACCTGTGGTTATGGGTATCGGCGGCCGACTGGCCCGCTGGAAGTACCAGAAACCTCCGCTGCACAGACGCGCCATAGCTTTTGGCGGTGCGGGCCGCACCTTGGAGCTGCACTGGCGCGAGGAGCGAGAGGGCTGCTGGCCTCCGCTATCTGGGTGACATCGTCCAGCAGACTGCAAGCTGCCCTCTGTAGGAGCGTAGGCAGGGCGCGAAATCGGGACCTCCCGGCTGCAGAGCTGTCTGCAGTCGCTGACCTAGCTTCCCTGTGCGGACGGCCGGTGTTCCTAAGGCTAACCACACGGAGGCGGAGGCTGCTTCCCTTCGGCGCTCTACATGGGGTCCAACCAGGAGCGGCTCCGAACTCTTCCAAAGGGAAACGGAACTATCGGGTCTTCGAACGAAGCGGGATTCTCGCATCACTCGACCAGTTCAAGTGTAGCTGCGAGCAAACTAGTTCTTGTGCGTTGTGTTAGTTATTTTAGCGTGTGCTACCACCTGAATTTTGAGGCTCAAGTGACAAGCGAATACGTGAAATAATAAATGAGGTAATTTCATACTCTCCGAACCCTCCAGTTCACGGAAGTTTGAAGAAAAATTAGAAATTAAGAGACTAGGCAGACCGACTACTGTTTTAACAATTTCGCAGACCGTTAAAACGAAAAGTCGCCAATTCAGTAGGAAATTTAACTCTGAATTGTACAACAAGCATGAATGGCTGTGTGGTTGTGACACGAAAAATGCCTTATTTTGTTTGTTTATTTTTTGGAGGAGATCTTTCGTGGTCTAAACACGGAGTCTGTGACATTCAACACCTCCATGACACAATTAGAAAACATGATCTTTCTTCAGATCATGTAAATAACGTTTTTAATATGGTAAGCCTAGGCAATGTAAATATAGCTACCCAATTAGACAGCGGGTACAGAAGGTCCGTGGTATTACACAAGCAAACAGTTACCGATAATAGGTTCATATTGGATCTAATTATTAACTGTGTTCGTTTCTGTGGTGCGTTGGAACTTGCCCTTAGAGGACATGATGAGACTGAATCATCTTCCAATACTGGTGTTCTTCGTTCCTTGATTAATTTTAGTGCAGAAAATGCAGCAGGTTTACAAGAGTAGCATGATAGAGGGAGACCTGAAGATGGCGCAGCGATGTGTAATCTACTGAGGAAGGCAAAAGTAGTATGCGATGTCATAAGTTACGAGGCGAATGAAAGAGTCAAGTTCACTGGACACCTACTTACAGCCTCTCACTTTCTTCCCAGAGAAATTCGCTACTTACTCTTCCAGTTTTCCAGAAACTTCTTTCAGAGCTGCTGTTGAATGCTACTCTTTCTTGGAAGCAAAGAAACTTCGAACAGAACTCTTTGTTATTTATGGAAGAGAAGCGTTCAAAAGCACATGTGGAGCTTTGAGCTTTCTCGATTACATAACAGACAATAATCTTTGTGATATACTGAGTGAATCTTTGAAGCTCCTGAAAGCGATAATTACAATTTCAATGACCACATCAGAAGCAGAACGTTGTTTTTCTTCGTTGAAACGCATCTAAAACTTCTTGCGGAATACTATGGACGAAGAAAGATTGTCAGCACTCGCGATGCTCTCTATTGAACGAGACCTCGTTTTAGCAACAGCAGACTTCAATCAAAGAGTGATGGAAAGATTTTCAAATATGAAGGAAAGAAGAATAGAGTTCCTGTACAAGTGATCACCACCACATCCAAATTCTGAGATAAAATCGGCGTTAACAACAGTCCTTCTGAAAAAGGCGAGTAAGGCATGCCTACCACTTTTTAAGTACATAGAGCTGCGGTTGATTTTAATTCCTTTTATACTGCAAAATTAATACTTTTTTTCTGTGTACGTCTTTTGGATTTATTATGAGAAGATGCAGGAGTGACACGAGCGAGCGGTCTGTTTATATCAGGCATTACAGAAACATGAGCAGTGTACTGATTTTCTCCCTTTCTTGATGTTTTTCCTTCGTGAGCAAAGTGCACCACCAACTTATTTCTTCACGAGTCGCTACTGGCACCACGATTTGTGCTTTAGGGAGCAGTCAGCCGTGTTCCGGGCTACCGGCGCAGCTGACACACACTGCGGGCACTTAGTCGTGGCGTGAGTAGGAGCGCTACGTCTCCGAGACTGAGCGACCAGACGTCGACGCAGCAGATTCCGGCATTCGTGTTGGCGCTTACCAACGCATGCACGACGCGTGGCGCCATCACTGGGATTAGCGAAAGGCCAGCTGTTTACCTCTGATGCGACGAAGTCAATGACACACTTGTCGGTGCTTCTCTGCACGCTTCGGCATGAGTCACTCCTTTCTCCCAAACCATACATCTCAGTTTTTGACATTAGCGAGAAACGAGTAAGAAGCGTACGACAGCTTAAGCTCTCTGGGGGAAAGCTCAGTAGACAGGAGAGGTAGGGAGGTTACACATAACCTCGAATCTTATGTTCATGAGGCAGTAGCCGAACATATTCAGCCAGTACCCGAACACATTCAGTGATTCCCCTTACAAGAAAGTCATTACACTGCTGAAAAGGTACATTGCCTTGTTGTAGACTTAAATGTGGAAACCATGTGGAAATTGTTCTTATGCGAAGTACTCAAGGAGTGAAGTAACTTACGACTTTTATTGCAACTTCCACAGAAATAATTTCAGTTATCGATTTGGATGTACCTGTGAAGAGCTAAAACTAAAACTTAGATCTCCATTTCTCAGTGACTAAGCGAAATGAACAGCGGTTGCAGAACTGATATACATCAGCTTAGAAGCAGAAAATTTTACTCAACTCTGAAGTACGAAGCTTCAGTTGAAGCAAAGGAGATGAATACGTTATGCTTATCATTTGATTATAAGCAAAACACCAGTCTGGAGAAACTGCCAGAACAGGAACTATTTTATTTAAGGAAACTACAGAGATGGTTTTTTGCATACGTTCTATAAAATGAGGATCCAACTCATGATGGAAATGGTCAAAAGGGCCCTAATGAAGTCTGTTCCTTTCTTTTTGTCTGTCTAAACTCTACTCAAAGAATCACTCTCTGTGCAGATCCTTGCTGTCACTTACAGATTTCGGCTGCATAAAAGGAAAACAATACAGCAATACAATCGTATGTGGGGGCACAAACGGATTAACAAACAGATTAATAAACCACACATTGTTCATGGCATCTAAGAGAGGATGTGTTCCTCGACCATCAACATTAGCGTACCATTCAAGAATAGTTCCAATTGCAGAGCAAAAATATGCATCACTTGATAAAGGTGCAACAGTATATTCCACATGAACAGAGGCATTTTATGAAGTATATAAGGAACTTTCCAACTGGCCAACAGATAATAATGTTGCAGACAGCGAATGAAGTATTGCGAATTAAAATTTAATTTCGTGTTTTCTTTTCAACCTTCTGCAATATTTTGCAATTTGATTAAAATTTTCTGTGTTTATGTGATACTGAAGGACTTAGAGTGTAGTAACGTATAATGTTGTATTACCGTTAACTGTCAAGTCCTCCATGTCTTTAAGCCAATCGTTTTTAAGAGAGCGGATTTTTTTTTATTTTCAAAACCTCAACAATTACTTTATGTATTACGTACAATAAGAAGTTACAGTAAAAAAATATTTATTTACTAAAAATAACAATTATGATGTTCAGAATTATATACTTTCCGATAATTTGTTTCAGTTCCCCACAAATTTACATTTCTTGACTTACGCCCTTCTAAAAAAGACCGATTCATCTGAAGTTTGTCAAAACATCATACGGTAAAAATTAAGATAACGTAAATAATAAAATAGGGCAGGACAAAAGGACTATACGACAATAGAACTCGATCCTTTGGAATAACAAAGTAACACAGAGAACCAAACAGGTGATGTTGACATCATCACTACTTAGTGCGGAGCTGATATAAGAGTAAAGAAGGGTCAGAGAAACAAGTTGCTTGTGCTAGAGACGAACTTTCGGAGGCGAAGTTGTGGCATCTGCAAGATGTACCGTGTAGAAAATTCCGTCTTAAGAGAGACTATGGGTGTAGAAAAATCAATAATAAACCCATATGGATGAAACGCCTAAAATGGTAGGATGATAGCCAATGGCCAAAGTAAGTGTGACCGTGGACCGCAGTGGAATGACGAGAGCTAGGGTGACCTAGGAGGAGTTGGGGTCGAGATCGCGTTGGATGCCACAGGGCTACAACAAGTTTACTAGAACGATCGGAGGGCGTGAACTATGGGAAGTGAGAAGCAGTGCCAGCTGAAGAATACTCCTAATGTGATGATGATGACATGTTAACTTGATTCATAGGTGAACTGCCAGAGGATAAATAGAAATTCACAGTTTCAAAAGTGCGGTATTTGTGGTTGCAGAGTACGTGTGATAGAACGCAGTTTCCTTCGGGTGACAGCCTGGAACATTCGTTTTCCCCGTCTTTCTCCAACGAACAACCCTGACGTTGTTTCGATGTTTTCATTTTCGCTCATAGTGGACTTCATTATTGTTTACATTCCTTGGGCAACACAAAAATTATCGAGACATATCACTTGTTTTGACTGACTTACATTAAATTCAGATTATTTGCAAGGATATTGGCTTGAAAGATTCTACAATACAGAGAAACAACATAAAAATATGACACTTCAGAATGGAATTTTTTCTCTGCCCTATGCCCTACGTTTATTCCAAATATTTGGTAGAATTTAATTTAGTAGTAATATGAAGAGTTTGAAAAAATCAGCGAACCTTGACCTACGTTTAGATACTTATAAAACTATCTTCTTCAGAAGGAGTGGGCCCTATAAATGTATAAAACGGTTACAAACTATTTTTACATTCATAACAACACATTGATAATAGAAAAATATTTGTGAGGTAAGTGTACTGACTTGTTACATCACACGGTGGTAAATTACGTTAGCTGAAGCCGAACTGGTCTTCTCATATATAAAATTGATATAAAAACCAGAAACATCACATGCCATGGCTTAAGAAAGCAGCCAGATTGCATCCAGCGTACGTCAGAATAAACGCACAAATGTATTCGCCCACTGGTTAAGGCTCTTGTCTACATGAAATTATAACAGGAGTCCAAAGAATGAAATAATTACGTAACACAAGTATTCATCATCCCAGAGACAAAGGCCAACTGCTAAGGTACAGGCTCAAGCAAACGATGAGGAAAACTGGGATGCCGAGGGCACTAAATACATGCGCGTAAGAACTACGCCTTGCTTGTATTAACTAACAGCATTTTATGAAAATTTCTTGTACACGGCTGCTAATAATGCAATAATATTACACTTATACATTGAGTATGAAATCTCTACTACATTTGCTCCAGTAACCTCATGATGGTATTCTTTAGGTACTTGAGCACACGATAGGGGAAAACTACAAAGCAGCCAAGGGGTGAATACAGCTATACAGGGTTTAACGGGTACCAGAACAGATACTGTTATATGTGGTGACTTCATATGTACACCATCAATTTCTTAATTGTTTTTTCTCTCCGTCCAACAGTCTTCCAAAAAAAAACATTACAAACTTCACGACCTGATGTTTTCTACACGACTATAACCGTACCACTAAGCAGACTATGCCCATCAGTATGCACTAACCGTTTTGCGTCCACATGTCCACACCTGATCTGCTGCCCCGGGGAAAAATAAGCATGCCACAAGTGCTTGCAGGTACTAACCAATCTAAAAGCGTACTGCAAGTAATAGCTATAATTGTTAGTCAACAAATGAACTAAATATTGATGTAATGTTGATCAGTATACAGTCCTTAGTCAACAACAGAAATGTCTGCACTTATACCTGTATGGTTGTGGGGATGCATAAAATTTCATGAAACATTAAAACATGTGAAGTTGCCAAACTAAATTCTTTAATTAGGTCTTAAACTGAACTTCTTCAGGAATCAGACATTTAATACGTTATGGCAGGTTGCTGAGTACATTTTGTAATCTGTGTAGAGATTTTCGACCTAGTGTTATGTTTAGGACTTGGACTGTGAGTCAAGAGAGGTCCTGGTAACGGCACAAAGAGTAATGAATATGAGTTTTCACAACACTTAAGTGTTGTTGACTAATGAAATTTTGGAGAAATACATTTCTCTATGTAAGATATTTAAGTGATCAACATTGCAAGATCACAGGTTAATGTAATCGCGAGATGCCAATGTGAAATGCTGGTACATTAATAATCGGTGTAAGCGACATAACGTTAAATGCAAACATACTAATGTGCATCGACTGTGTTTTAGAGGTGCCAGATTTCAATTTGTAGAACGGAGTTCCATATCTTTTTCACTTGGTCAGTCAATATAGGCACAGTTAATGCAGTTTGTGGATGACGATGGTCATCCGATGGTGTCCCGATTGCTCCGTTGAAGACAGATCTGGTGATTGAGGGGGCTGAGGCTAAAGTACTTTCTGTAGAGCACGTTGGTTTACAACATAGGTATATGGGCCAGTGTTGTCCTGTTGGAAAACACCCCCTGAAATACTGTTCATGAATGGCAGCACAACAGGTCGAATCACCAGACTGACGTACAAACTTGCAGTCAGGGTGCGTGGGATAACCACGAGAGTGTTCTACTGTCATACGAAGTCGCACCCCAGACCGTAACTCCAGACAGGTTGGTTGCACGCCCTCAGCTGGCCTGCTTTTAACAAACACAGGGACATCACCGGCACCGAGGGACAACGAGATTTCCTCACAAAACACAACAGTCTTTCATCCTGCCCTCCAATGAGCTCTCGCTTGACACCACTGAAATCGCTAACGTTGGTGGTTTGGAGTCAGGACGTCTGTCTCGGAGCTGTCCTTAAAATAACCGATCTGAAACAGTTCGTTGTGCCACCGTGATGTCCACTGCTCCTCAAATTGCTGCTGCGGATGCATTTCGATGCACCAATGCCACACTCCGAACACGATTGCGTTCCCTTTCAGCAGTACCACGTGGCCGTCCGGAGCCCTGCCTTCTTGCGACCGTACCTTCCTGTGACCACCGCTGGGAGCCATCATGTGCAGTGGCTACGTTCTTGGCAAGTTTATCTGCAGTATCGCAGAAGGAACATGAGGTTTCATGTAGCCCTATTATACGGGATCTACAAACTCAGTGAGGTGCTCATAATGGCTTCTTTGTCACCTTAAAAGCATTCTTGACTGACATCAACTCACCACTTCCAAGTTAACTATAGTCGGATCCACGACGATGGCGGTTTGTGCTGCTCTAGATAGGGAAGGGGACTGCATTGTTGCCAGTTCCAAGCGACGGTTCCTGTAAGCGCATACCCGTGCTCTGCACTTAAAGAAAGTGTATTTACTGCAAATTATATCGCTTGCTTGTGGAGAATTTTTCGCTCACCACCACCATCAACCGTGACAAGTGCAACAAATGGACGAAAAACTCAGTAAAAATCGCGTTTAATGCTCACATTGGCTGCGACATTCAAAGCAGAGCGCTCAGAACATTACCCGAACGCTCATTAACTGTCGGAGAATAGTGGCGTAGGTGCGCAGAACAAGCTTGAAAGCGACTGCTATCGTTCGCGACTCCACCTGCAGCGCTCACGTCCATTACAGCGTCTATTTAAAGCACACTTGCCTTCCATCGTCACAGTGGCGCTACTCACTTCTCGTACGTGACTAGCTCGAAATCTGAATAGACATTATCTTTTACATGTAGAAGCAAGCCCAGCAACTTTCATCTACGTCGCACAGCTCCTTCTCTGTGTTGAAATTATTTTTCCGTCAGTGTATATTGAGAAAATAGGTCTATTGTGAAAATTCTGACCCTATAAGAAGTATTCCCCAAAAACTGGGTGTGCGAGTCTTAATTAAAGGTAAATATGAAGAAAAGTATACATTTTTCATTTTAAAGTCAGACGTAACACGTACCGGTAATGGAAATGCACCTGAACTAACTCGCTTTATTATTTCAAGGATGTGAGTTTTCCAGTTAAGATAATACACTACTGGCCATTAAAATGCCTACACCAAGAAGAAATGCAGATGATAAACGGGTATTCATTGGATAAATATATTATACTAGAACTGACATGATTACATTTTCACGCAACTTGGGTGCATAGATCCTGAGAAATCAGTACGCAGAACAACAACCTCTGGCCGTGATAACGGCCTTGATACGACTGGGCATTGAGTCAAACAGTGCTTGGATGACGTGTACAGGTACAGCTGTCCATGCAGCTTCAACACGATACCACAGTTCATCAAGAGTAGTGACTGGCCTATTGTGACGAGCCAGTTGCTCGGCCACCATTAACCAGACGTTTTCAGTTGGTGAGAGATCTGAAGAATGTGGTGGCCAGTGCAGCAGGCGAATATTTTCTGTCCTCAGAAAGGCCCTTACAGGACCTGCAACATGCGGTCGTGCATTCTCCTGCTGAAATGTAGGGTTTCGCAGGGATCGAATGATGGGTAGAGCCACGGGTCGTACCACATCTGTAACGTCCACTGTTCAAAGTGCGGACAATGCGAACAAGAGGTGACCGAGACGTGTAACCAATGGCACTCCATACCACCACGTCGGGTGATAGGCCACTATGGCGGTGATGAATACACGCTTCCAATGTGCGTTCACCGCGACGTCGCCAAACACGGATGCGACCATCATGATGCTGTAAACAAAACCTGGATTCATCCGAAAAAATGACGTTTTGTCATTCGTGCAATCAGGTTCGTCGTTGAGTACACCATGGCAGGCGCTGTGATGCAGCGTCAAGGGTAACCGCAGCCTTGGTCTCCGAGCTTATAGTCCATGCTGCTGCAAACGTCGTCGAACTGTTTGTGCAGATGATTGATGTCTTGCAAACGTCCCAATCTGTTGACTCAGGGATCGAGACGTGGGTGCACGATCCTGTACTGCCATTCGGATGAGATGCCTATCATCTCGATTGCTTGTGATACGAGGCCGTTGGGATTCAGCACGGCGTTCCATATTACCCTCCTGAACCCACCGATTCCATATTCTGCTAACAGTCATTGGATCTCGACCAACGCGAGCAACAATGTCGCGATACGATAAACTGCAATCACGATAGGCTACAATCCGACCTTTATCTAATTCGGAAACTTGATGATACGCATTTCTCCTCCTTACACGAGGCATCACAACAACGTTTCACCAAGCAATGCCGGTCAACTGCTGTTTGTGTATGAGAAATCGGTTGGAAACTTTCCTCATGTCAGCACGTTGTAGGTGTCGTCAACGGCGATCATTTGTATATCACAGCATCTTCTTCCTGTCGGTTGAATTTCGTGTCTTTAGTACGTCATCTTCGTGGTGTAGCAGTTTTAAATGGCCAGTAGTGTAGTATGGATAATAAGGTCTCGGTAAACTTGCCGCGTCAAAATCGACTGAAATCCCAAGCTTACTATCTCTATCATCTTCGTCAGAGACAATATGTTGGACTTTATCCAAATTTGACGCGGGAAGTTTACCGAGAATGTCTTGTCTAAGGACTCTATCGTTAAAGTCTGTGACCAGATGTGGAGAAATACTTAATCTTGTCAGTGTATCTTAATTTAATGTTAATTCATTTGGTACGAGCAATTTGTTAACTTTGTAGATTGCCTTTTCAGGAAGAAATGTGGTGCAGCTTTTATTCTAAAAGAAAGATTATGGCAGTTTCTTCTGTCCCTTAAATCACCGAATAACTAAATTCTATTTATTGCACAATTTTTGGCTATTGCGATGCTACATCCGGTAATATAAACATACTTACAAATGACAGAGTTGGAACCGACTGATAAAGTATACGTTACAACCCGCAAACGTTTACTTCAGTCTCAGGGCGTCAGTTCAAATGGTTCAAATGGCTCTCAGCACTATGGGACTTAACATCTATGGTCATCAGTCCCCTAGAACTTAGAACTACTTAAACCTAACTAACCTAAGGACATCACACAACACCCAGCCATCACGAGGCAGAGAAAATCCCTGACCCCGCCGAGGGCGTCAGTAGTGCAAAAAAAATTCCCATGTGAATGCGGTTGAAAATATATCGGGCAGAGAATGTGAGTTGTTCGTGCTCAGCGTAATTAAAAAAAAGGAATACGGGAAGGGCGCAGCTTGAAAACCACGCAAAATAAAGTGGAAAGTCCAAAATAATAACTTTACTTCGTGCTGCGGTACCAAATAAAACTAGGTTAGAAGTTCATATTAGTGACATATTTCAAACGACGTGGTAACAGGCTCTGGGCGGGAAGAGAAATTCAGACGACATGAAAACAGTTTTAACGGAGGTGGGAAAGGTGGGTTAACAGAGTTGTGTCCACGTCATTGTTAGTCATAATTCATCTGGTGGCGTACGTACGGCCGTTTTCTCCGTCCTAGCAACATTTTTATATAATCTCAAAACGTCAGACAAGATTCTGTGTGTATAAAAAACTTCGCCATTTCATCAGTACCCAAAATAGTACGAAATATGTTTTACCGTATTTCTCATGCAGATTAAAGAAAGAAAAAAGCTTTTCTTTCGAGGTGAGCAAAGAAATTTTTACTCTACGATTTAGGACACTGTCGCGAGCAGTAATTTAGTTGTACGATATGTTTCCAACACCCTACAGAAGTTGTGCATAAGTACATGCCTCACATAGCTGCAACTTTTCCTATCGAGCTCAAGTTACAAACAATTCATTCCTTGGCATTTTTTTGTACAATGACACTAAACTGGAAGTATGGAATAAAGAAAGAAATGAAATTTTAAAACTAATAGCCAAACTTATGTTTCACGTGCCAAGACACACTGTGATTGCTTCTTAATTTGTACACCTAAACTGCTGTTTTCTTCTGTTGGGGATCATCAATCTTGTGAACTGCTTGACACGACTTTCTGTCTTGTGTCAGCCTCTTCATCTCAGAGTAGCACTTGTATCCAACATCTTCAGACTTGTTGGCGATACTCCAACCTCTGTCTTCCTCCCTTACGACTCTCTCTATCACCATGGAAATTATTTCATGATGTCATATCGCGTGTTTTATCGTCCTGTCCCTCCTTCCAATCAGTGAAACACATATCCGTTTACGCTTGACATAAATACTAACTACACTCCTGGAAATGGAAAAAAAGAACACATTGACACCGGTGTGTCAGACCCACCATACTTGCTCCGGACACTGCGAGAGGGCTGTACAAGCAATGATCACACGCACGACACAACGGACACACCAGGAACCGCGGTGTTGGCCGTCGAATGGCGCTAGCTGCGCAGCATTTGTGCACCGCCGCCGTCAGTGTCAGCCAGTTTGCCGTGGCATACGGAGCTCCATCGCAGTCTTTAACACTGGTAGCATGCCGCGACAGCGTGGACGTGAACCGTATGTGCAGTTGACGGACTTTGAGCGAGGGCGTATAGTGGGCATGCGGGAGGCCGGATGGACGTACCGCCGAATTGCTCAACACGTGGGGCGTGAGGTCTCCACAGTACATCGATGTTGTCGCCAGTGGCCGGCGGAAGGTGCACGTGCCCGTCGACCTGTGACCGGACCGCAGCGACGCACGGATGCACGCCAAGACCGTAGGATCCTACGCAGTGCCGTAGGGGACCGCACCGCCACTTCCCAGCAAATTAGGGGCACTGTTGCTCCTGGGGTATCGGCGAGGACCATTCGCAACCGTCTCCATGAAGCTGGGCTAGGGTCCCGCACACCGTTAGGCCGTCTTCCGCTCACGCCCCAACATCGTGCAGCCCGCCTCCAGTGGTGTCGCGACAGGCGTGAATGGAGGGACGAATGGAGACGTGTCGTCTTCAGCGATGAGAGTCGCTTCTGCCTTGGTGCCAATGATGGTCGTATGCGTGTTTGGCGCCGTGCAGGTGAGCGCCACAATCAGGACTGCATACGACCGAGGCACACAGGGCCAACACCCGGCATCATGGTGTGGGGAGCGATCTCCTACACTGGCCGTACACCACTGGTGATCGTCGAGGGGACACTGAATAGTGCACGGTACATCCAAACCGTCATCGAACCCATCGTTCTACCATTCCTCGACCGGCAAGGGAACTTGCTGTTCCAACAGGACAATGCACGTTCGCATGTATCCCGTGCCACCCAACGTGCTCTAGAAGGTGTAAGTCAACTACCCTGGCCAGCAAGATCTCCGGATCTGTCTCCAATTGAGCATGTTTGGGACTGGATGAAGCGTCGTTTCACGCGGTCTGCACGTCCAGCACGAACGCTGGTCCAACTGAGGCGCCAGGTGGAAATGGCATGGCAAGCCGTTCCACAGGACTACATCCAGCATCTCTACGATCGTCTCCATGGGAGAATAGCAGCCTGCATTGCTGCGAAAGGTGGGTATACACTGTACTAGTGCCGACATTGTGCATGCTCTGTTGCCTGTGTCTATGTGCCTGTGGTTCTGTCAGTGTGATCATGTGATGTATCTGACCCCAGGAATGTGTCAATAAAGTTTCCCCTTCCTGGGACAATGAATTCACGGTGTTCTTATTTCAATTTCCAGGAGTGTATAACCATTGATTACTAGCTTGTACAGAGGAGGACGTTATCCTAGAAATAAAAAAAATACACAAATGATGCAGCCACATTCCGTGCTGAATTTGTGTACAAGCCCTATATTTGTTAATAGTATTTGTGGTATTTAGTTCACTTGTAACACTACAAACCAGTGCCTCACTTATTTTGTCATAAATTGTAATATATGTAGATAGGATAAGTAAGAATTGCTTGGCCGGCCGCGGTGGCCGAGCGGTTCTAGGCGCTCAGTCCGGAACCGCGCGACTACTACGGTCGCAGGTTCGAATCTTGCCTCAGGCATGGATGTGTGTCATGGCCTTAGGTTAGTTGGGTTTGAGTAGTTTTAAGTTCTAGGGGACTGATGACCACAAATATTAAGTCCCACGGTGCTCAGAGCCGCTAAGAATTGCTTGTGTCAAATCACTGGAGTAAACACGCTGTCCATATCAGGGAAGTGTTTATTCTATAAAACGCAGACAATATCTGATGTTTAACAATAACATCATTGGTATGAGTTCGCGCAGTCGTAGAGGTGAAGCCAGAGCAGTACTTGTGAAGCATCTGTGGTATAGAACAGATGTATATGTTGGTGTACAGAGAGAGCGCTTTACATTGAAAATGTTTTTGTAATATGAGGTGAGACAAATTGTAAGTGGGTGAAAAAGTATGGGCATAGTATACGGTCACAAATTTATCCCAGTTGCTCGCTAATCAAGAAGAACCCGTTGCCAGTAATGGATGTTATAATAAGTACTATTTTGCAAATAACGCATTGAGAAGTAAGTTCCAGCTAGTATTTTGCAGCTGTGTAATAAGCACACCATCATCTTAGTAACTTTTTGCAACATTATAATATGTTAGATATAGAGGGAGTTAGTGACGTTCGGTGGCAGGAGGAACAAGACTTTTGGTCAGGTGAATACAGGGTTATAAATACAAAATCAAATAGGGGTAATGCAGGAGTAGGTTTAATAATGAATAAAAAAATAGGAGTGCGGGTAAGCTACTACAAACAGCATAGTGAACGCATTATTGTGGCCAAGACAGACACGAAGCCCATGCCTACTACAGTAGTACAAGTTTATATGCCAACTATCTCTGCAGATGATGAAGAAATTGATGAAATGTATGATGAGATAAAAGAAATTATTTAGGTAGTGAAGGGAGACGAAAATTTAATAGTCATGGGTGACTGAAATTCGTCAGTAGGAAAAGGGAGAGAAGGAAACATAATAGGTGAATATGGATTGGGGCTAAGAAATGAAAGAGGAAGCCGTCTGGTAGAATTTTGCACAGAGCATAACTTAATCATAGCTAACACTTGGTCCAAGAATCATAAAAGAAGGTTGTATACATGGAAGAATCCTGGATATACTAGAAGGTATCAGATAGATTATATAATGGTAAGACAGAGACTTAGGAACCAGGTTTTAAACTGTAAGACATTTTCAGGGGCAGATATGGATCCTGACCACAATCTATTGGTTATGAATTGTTGATTAAAACTCAAGAAATTGCAAAAAGGTGGGAATTTAAGGAGATGGGACCTGGATAAACTGACTAAACCGGAGGTTGTAAGGAGTATCAGGTAGAACATAAGGGAACAATTGACAGGAATGGGGGAAAGAAATACAGTAGAAAAGGAATGGGTAGCTCTGAAAGATGAAGTAGCGAAGGCAGCAGAAGATCAAGTAGGTAAAAAGACGAAGGCTAGTAGAAATCCTTGGGTAACAGAAGAAATATTGAATTTAATTGATGAAAGGAGAAAATAAAATGCAGTAAATGAAGCAAGCAAAAAAGGATTACAAACGTCTCGAAAATGAGATCGACAGGAAGTGCAAAATGGCTAAGCAGGCATGGCTAGAGGACAAATGTAAGGACGTAGAGGCTTATCTCACTAGGGGTAAGATAGATAATGGCTACAGGAAAATTAAAGAGGCCTTTTGAGAAAAGAGAACCACTTAAATGACTATCAAGAGCTCAGTTGGAAACCCAGTTCTAAGCAAAGAAGGGAAATCAGAAAGGTGGAAGGAGTATATAGAGGGTCTACACAAGGGCGATGTACTTGAGGATAATATTGTGGAAATGCAAGAGGAAGTAGATGAAGATGAAATGGGAGATATGATACTGCTTGAAGAGTTTGACAGAGCACTGAAAGACCTGAGTCTAAAAAAAGCCCTGGGAGTAGACAACATCCCATTAGAATAACTGACGGCCTTGGGAGAACCAGTCCTGACAAAACTCTACCATCTGGTGAGCACGATGTATGAGACAGGCGAAATACCCTCAGACTTCAATAATAATATAACAATTCCAATCCCAAAAAAAGCAGGTGTTGGCAGATGTGAAAATTGCCGAACTATCAGTTTAATAAGTCATAGTTGCAAAATCCTAACGCGTATTCTTTACAGACGAATGAAAAAGCTGGTAGAAGCCAACCTCGGGGAAGATCAGTTTGGATCCCGTTGAAATGTTGGAGTACGTGAGGCAATACTGACCTTACGACTTATCTTAGAAGAAAGATTAAGGAAAGGCAATCCTACGTTTCTAGCATTTGTAGACTTAGAGAAAGCTTTTAACAATGTTGACTGGAATACTTTCAAATTCTAAAGGCGGCAGGAGTAAAATACAGGGAGCGAAAGGCAATTTACAATTTGTACGGAAACCAGATGGCAGTTATAAGAGTCGAGGGTCATGAAAGGGAAGCAGTGGTTGGGAAGGGAGTGTGACAGGTTTGTAGCCTCTCCCTGATGTTATTCAATCTGTTCATTGAGCAAGCAGTAAAGGAAACAAAAGAAAAATTCGGAGTAGGAATTAAAATCCACGGAGAAGAAATAAAACTTTGAGGTTCGCCGAAGACATTGTAATTCTGTCAGAGGCAGCAAAGGACCTGGAAGAGCAGTTGAATGGAATGGACATTGTCTTGAAAGGAGACTATAAGATGATCATCAACAAAAGCAAAACGACGATAATGGAATGTAGTCGAATTGAGTCGGGTGATGCTGAGGGAATTAGATTAGGAAATGAGAAACTTAAAGTAGTAATGGAGTTTTGCTATTTGGGGCGCGAAATAACTGATGATGGTCGAAGTAGAGAGGATATAAAATGTAGACTGGCAATGGCAAGGAAAGCGTTTCTGAAGAAGAGAAATTTGTTAACATCGAGTACAGATTTAAGTGTCAGGAAGTCGTTTCTGAAAGTACTTGTATGGAGTGTAGCCATGTATGGAAGTGAAACATTGACGATAAATAGTTTGGCCAAGAAGAGAATAGAAGCTTTCGAAATGTGGTGCTACAGAAGAATGCTGGAGATTAGATGGGTAGATCGCATAACTAATGAGGAAGTACTGAATAGGATTGGGGAGAAGAGAAATTTGTGGCACAACTTGACTAGAAGAAGGGATCGGTTGGTAGTACGTGTTCTGATGCATCAAGGGATCACAAATTTAGCATTGGTGGGCAGCGTGGAGGGTAAAAATCGTAGAGGGAGACCAAGAGGTGGATATACTAAGCAGATTCAGAAGTATGTAGGTTGCAGTAGGTACTGGGAGATGAAGAAGCTTGCACAGGATAGAGTAGCATGGAGAGCTGCATCAAACCAGTTTCAGGACTGAAGACTACAACAACAACAACAACAACAACAACAACATTTTATATTCCAAATTAACTTTACTTGTATTCGTGTCGCATTTGGCTTTTACATGTGAGTTATCACGTGTGAATTCTGTCCTGATGCTGCTTTGTCTTTCCCATATGATATTAATTAGATATCAAAGTCATTACAATCTCTTACCAAAATTAACTTTTGCTACTTTTGGTGCTGGTGGCCGTTTTATCTGCAATCTAAATTGATTCGTACCATATTTTGGCACTTAAAAGTACTGCTGACTACAGTGAAATTTTAATTTATTTCCATTTTGCCCATTTCTATCGGTGTTCTACAAAATAACAAACACTCGAGCGATAGCGATCAGGTGGTAACCATCTACAGTCTGCGGGTAAGCATTGATCTTGGGATTGGATGCGTTGTTTCCACTAACAGCGGAACATTAGGTACACGTATCGCAATAAAATCTTCCACACCCAGTAGATTGCAGGTACGTTATTCACTAATTGGATTTACATCTGTATTCGTATGTAACATGATGCTATTATAGTTGTGGTTTATCATTACTGTGATATCTTAGATACGAAAAATGAAATTAGGCCCAGCTTCGCAGAAAAACCATCATTCTCGTACAGTCCTAGAAAAATAGCCTTCTCAGAGTCGAGAAAGAGTTCTTCTTGAAGCTCCATTAGCATCCATATTTTACTCCGTCTTTCGCCTCAGTCTACTACATGATACGTTCATTTTGCTTTGTTAGAGATTGTTTTTAAGTCACTAGTCTTCTGGCTGGATTGATGCGGATCTCATGCCAACCTCTTCATTGCAGAGCATCACTTGGAACCTACGTCCTCGATTACTTGCTGGACGTACTGTAGTACTGTAGTTTTTAGCCTCTGCAGCGTTCTCTGGCACTATGGAAGTCTTTCACTGACTTATTAATAGGAGTCCTACCATTAAGGTATAAATTAGAATTGAAATGTCACTGCCACCAGATTATCTACGTGTCCCCGAGACGTGCAACGCTTTTCGGGCAGTAATGACCGGTGCCCATCAAGATGATGGTGACCGTTAGACAGGCTCATTGGTTTGAACGCGATAGCGCATTGATACATTCCTGACCTACAGTTATAGATCTGATTGGTTGATTTGGTGGAGGGAACCAAGCAGCGAGGTCATCGGTCCCATCGGATTAGGAAAGGATGAGGAAGGAAGTCGGCTGTGCCCTTGTAAAGGAATCATCCAGGTATTTCCCTAAAGTCAGGATGTCCGGAAGCGGGTTTGAACCATCGTCTCCCGAATGCGAGTCCAGTGTGGTAACCACTGCGCCACCTCGCTCGCTGTGTAGATGCGAGAAATTAAATTTGGCATTCTTCAACATACACCATCATTCAGAAATAACGAAAAATAATTAATATTGAAGGTTACGAAAAGTACCATCCAGAATGGCGAACAATTCCAAAAATTCTCCGCCCAGGGAAGCCCTGCGGCTCTGTATGTGTTTTTCCTTAAATTCAGCTCGTTATCTCTATCAGGGAAGAGACCTTAAAAGCAGCATGCAATGAGTGAAATGTATCGCCCTCAGTGATGAACTTTTGTCGCCGTACGGACTTACGTCCTGTCTACTGTGCAATCTGTCGTCACAGGAGGCCGACTGAGGGCTAACGAACTTGTACATTCAGTGTGCGTGCAGCGACGTGTCATTAGTAGCCACATCCTGCAACACGCACGTCTGTGAAGCCCCGGCCAAGAGGCACCACTTTGCCGTCCCGTAGGCTACCTTGCTTTCTCTAACTGTAGTCGGCCCTCAACAGCATTGCCTATCAGACGTGTAGAAGAATGCCACAGTCGCAATGTTACGAAACCAAAATTAAAAAAATAGGAAGATCATGTAAGTGTCTCGTTGAGAGAGTTCCATTCAAATGAATAAGCTGGAAACCACGTAGATATAAAAATCTTTGCTTTGAACGGTTTATCGCTAACAGTAAGATATTAATCGTTGATCATTCATAATACGAGGGTCACTCCAAAAGAAATGCACACTATTTTTTTAACCCATCTTTTATTCTAACTGTTTGAAAGTTTTACAGTGTGTTGATACATCCTCTAGGAACAATATTTTCATTTCTCGGCGTAATTTCCATCCCTCTCAACTGCCTTACGCCATCTCGGAACCAGCGCCTGTATACCCATATGGTAAAATTTTGGACCAACTTGTTGGAGCCACTGTTTGGCAGCGGGCACAAGGGAGTCATCATCTTCAAACCTTGTTCCACGAAGAGAGTCTTTCAGTTTCCCAAAGAGATGATAGTCACATGGAGCCAGGTCAGGACTGTAAGGCGGGTGTTTCAGTGCTGTCTATCTGAGTTTTGTGATCGCTTCCATGGTGTTTTGACTGACATGTGGCCGTGCATTGTCGTGCAACAGCAAAACATCCTGCTTTTTGCCGATGTGGTCGAACACGACTTAGTCGAGCTTGATGTTTCTTCAGTGTCGCCACATATGCATCAGAATTTATGGTGGTTCCAGTTAGCACGATGTCCACAAGCGAGAGTCCTTCGGAATCGAAAAACACCGTAGCCATAACTTTTCCAGCTGTAGGTGTGGTTTTGAAATTTTTTTCCTGGGTGAATTTGCATTATGCCACTTCATTCATCGACTCTGCGTCTCTGGTGAAAAAAGATGGAGCCATGTTTAATAACAATTCTTTCAAGAAATTCATCTCCACCATTCTCATACTGTTCCAAAAGTTCGATGCATACCGTTTCTCTAATTTCTTTGTGAGCCACTGTCAACATCCTGGGAACCCACCTGGCACAAACCTTTTTACCGCCAACACTTTCAGTATTCTGCAAACACTCTCTTCCCCTATCCCAACAAGATCACTGTGATGCGTCTGTCAGCAGTCACCAATTCGTTAACTCTCTGCATATTGTCTAGAGTGCGTGCAGTACGAGGCCTGCCGCTGCGAGGACAATCCTCAATATTGTCTTGCCCGCTTTCATCACGTAACCGGCTTGTCCACCGACTAACTGTACTGCGATCGACAGCAGCATCGCCACACACCTTTTTCAACCTCTTGTGGATGTTTCCCACTGTCTCGTTTTCAAAAAAAAAAAAAAAAAAAAGAAATGCTTCAAATGGCTCTGAGCATTATGGGACTTAACATCTATGGTCAACAGTCCCCTAGAACTTAGAACTACTTAAACCTAACTAACCTAAGGACATCACACACATCCATGCCCGAGGCAGGATTCGAACCTGCGACCGTAGCAGTCGTGCGGCTCCGGACTGAGCGTGTCTCGTTTTCACAGCACAGGAATTCTATGACAGCACGTTGCTTCTGACGAACGTCAAGTGAAGCAGCCATCTTGAGGACATGCTGTGACGGCGCCACTCACGGGAACAGGTTGAACTAAGTTTGAAAACGAGCGGGAAGGATATATCTACACACTGTAAAACTTTCACACATGCACTGTATTTTAACAAAAATAGTGTGCTTTTTTTTTTGGAGTGACCCTCGTAAGTATTCTTTATCGTTTAAAATGGGAGAATGGTTTATTTCAAATGTATCGTGTTTAAATTGAGAATCGTTCAACTGAAGGATGTGTCAGAACTTTGCAAAGAGGGTGACAGTTGATAGGGTGGAAGTAGTGACAGTTCTGTTCATGAGGCACTCTCCCAGTTCGCTCCTTGCCAGTTTTCCTCGGAAATAGTGGTGACCTGTTGTCGTCGGAAGGCGTAGTGAAAGGAGATTCAGAATTACTAATTTATTTCCATAAGCTGCAGTCAGTGTCCCATCGACTGACCACGCCCGCCGAGGATTCGCATCGTAAGTGGCCTTCAGCCTACTTAACGTAGCTGTCGCCCCACTCTTTGTCCAAAAAATCGTTCAAATGGCTCTGAGCACTATGGGACTTAACTGCTGTGGTCATCAGTCCCCTAGAACTTAGAACTTCTTAAATATAACTAACCTAAGGACATCACACACATCCAAGCCCGAGGCAGGATTCGAACCCGCGACCGTAGCGGTCGCGCGGTTCCAGACTGTAGCGCCTAGAACCGCTTGGCCACTCCGGCCGGCCCACTCGTTGTTCCTCGCCAGCTGCTGCTATGGTGGCTTGCTGCCCGAGGTGGCTCCGGCGCTGGCCAAACCGCGATGCCAATTTGGAAGTAACTCTGTCGCCTTCCGCTCACCATTGAACCACCATGACGGCTGCCGTATAGCCATATGATGATCTTGGTCTACTGTTCAGTTAGGCCCTGGTCAGTCCACCGAAGTTTCAGTAAAGCTGGTGTCCTGACACGGGATGATAGGGAAGAGACGCGGTCTATCAATCTACAACACCGCTAGGCTTAAACTCTTCGACTGGTGATTACGGTGAGGCAGCCATTCTCCCAGTAGCGGCTGTCGTTGCTCAGCTGCGTGAAGGGATTCTGTAACAGACTCCAGCCGGAACTCACTGAAACTTGGGACTTATGGAAGGCAGGAAAAGGTGTGGACGGGGCCTAATCAGTTACCTTTCGTTTCACAGTAAACACGTACACGTTAAGGAAATAATTTTTTAAAACAATCTTTTTAAGGAAATTGTCTGTAACACAAGCTACACTGAGAGCTAAAGGCCTTATTACGAAAGAATTGAAAATTATTTGTCAGCCGAAGGCCACAAGCAATACTTCAGGACAATTAGCGGCTGAAGGCCTGAAGTACAAGTGAGGTAGACAATTATAAGCTGAAAATACCAAAATCATTTTTAAAACTATCTTTTTAAAAAAATTGACTGTAAAACAAGCCACACTGACGGCTGAAGGCCTTATTAAGAAAAATTCAAATTATTTGTCGGCTGAAGGACACAAGCAATATGAATAATTTAAACAAAATAATATAATAATAAAGAAGGGAGTGATCCACAGACAGTGATTCAAGGATTGGCCTGAGAAAAGTCCCTACAACTGCGTAAGCGGTGAGACAGGCAGCCAATAGTTATGCTTACTTAACGGGATGGCAACGCAAACTAGGGACAGCTTAAACGCTTACCAACCCTCTTACCAAATCTACCTAACATCTGATAACCAGTACAACGATAGAATAATTCAGGTGAGGGCGAAGTGATAGACAGCACTGCGCCTGCAGAAACCGGCTTTCAAAACATCGAAAGGCAGAAGGAACCACTCAGCAAATGCTCATTCAAACACACTAGATACACACGGACTCGCGAAAACAATTCCACCAACAACTCAAACAATGCTAAAACCACTCACTGTGGAACAAAAAGCACGAAACACAAGTCGACACAAACACAGAGGGCCCAGAAGCGGTCGGAAGACCAAATACACGTCGTCCGATGAGACGACCGACCGATCGACCACCCAACGGTCGTCCCCGTTCAAGTCAGGCAATGGAGAGGTGCCAGTATGAATCGTCGACTGACAGTTTATTGACATGAGGTCACTTCCACGGTCGAACAGACACACACAAGTGAAGGTTGCACTACTCGAATATAACGATCCATTAAACTTAAACTCGCTGAGTCCGGACCGCGACGTGGTCGTGCACTCTCGCGACCACATCCTTCCATCGGGTAGTGCATGTATCGCCGATTGTCCCGGCGAGTACTGGCGCTGTCCGGACCTCACTGCTCCTCCGTCCTAAGCGAACTGCCCTACACACGACTACCTGGAAATACTAGAGGGCACTCGAAAGATTAGTACCACACTACTTGCTATCGATAATCGCTGCTGCTGCCACTGACGGACAGCCAAAGCGAGCAAACGTAGTGGCGCCAGCGAACAGACTAAGAAAACGAGACGTGAAAATTCCCGCCGGCCGTGGTGGCCGAGCGGTTCTAGGCGCTACAGTGTGGAACCGTGCGACCACTACGGTCGCAGGTTCGATCGAATCCTGCCTCGGGCATGGATGTGTGTGATGTCCTTAGGCTAGTTAGGTTTAAGTGCTTCTAAGTTCTGGGGCCCCCCCATGAACCATGGACCTTGCCGTTGGTGGAGAGGCTTGCGTGCCTCAGCGATACAGATAGCCGTACCGTAGGTGCAACCACAACGGAGGGGTATCTGTTGAGAGACCAGACAAACGTGTGGTTCCTGAAGAGGGGCAGCAGCCTTTTCAGTAGTTGCAAGGGCAACAGTCTGGATGATTGACTGATCTGGCCTTGTAACAATAACCAAAACGGCCTTGCTGTGCTGGTACTGCGAACGGCTGAAAGCAAGGGGAAACTACAGCCGTAATTTTTTCCGAGGGCATGCAGCTTTACTGTATGATTACATGATGATGGCGTCCTCTTGGGTAAAATATTCCGGAGGTAAAATAGTCCCCCATTCGGATCTCCGGGCGGGGACTACTCAAGAGGATGTCGTTATCAGGAGAAAGAAAACTGGCGTTCTACGGATCGGAGCGTGGAATGTCAGATCCCTTAATCGGGCAGGTAGGTTAGAAAATTTAAAAAGGGAAATAGATAGGTTGAAGTTAGATATAGTGGGAATTAGTGAAGTTCGGTGGCAGGAGGAACAAGACTTCTGGCCAGGTGACTACAGGGTTATAAACACAAAATCAAATAGGGGTAATGCAGGAGTAGGTTTAATAATGAATAGGAAAATAGGAATGCGGGTAAGCTACTACAAACAGTATAGTGAATGCATTATTGTGGCCAAGATAGATACGAAGCCCACGCCTACTACAGTAGTACAAGTTTATATGCCAACTAGCTCTGCAGATGACGAAGAAATTGAAGAAATGTATGATGAAATAAAAGAAATTATTCAGATTGTGAAGGGAGACGAAAATTTAATAGTCATGGGTGACTGGAATTCGAGTGTAGGAAATGGGAGAGAAGGAAACATAGTAGGTGAATATGGATTGGGGGACAGAAATGAAAGAGGAAGCCGCCTGGTCGAATTTTGCACAGAGCACAACATAATCATAACTAACACTTGGTTTAAGAATCATGAAAGAAGGTTGTATACATGGAAGAACCCTGGAGATACTAAAAGGTATCAGATAGATTATATAATGGTAAGACAGAGATTTAGGAACCAGGTTTTAAATTGTAAGACATTTCCAGGGGCAGATGTGGACTCTGACCACAATCTATTGGTTATGACCTGTAGATTAAAACTGAAGAAACTGCAAAAAGGTGGGAATTTAAGGAGATGGGACATGGATAAACTAAAAGAACCGGAGGTTGTACAGAGATTCAGGGAGAGCATAAGGGAGCAATTGACAGGAATGGGGGAAATAAATACAGTAGAAGAAGAATGGGTAGCTTTGAGGGATGAAGTAGTGAAGGCAGCAGAGGATCAAGTAGGTAAAAAGACGAGGGCTAGTAGAAATCCTTGGGTAACAGAAGAAATATTGAATTTACTTGATGAAAGGAGAAAATATAAAAATGCAGTAATTGAAACAGGCAAAAAGGAATACAAACGTCTCAAAAATGAGATCGACAGGAAGTGCAAAATGGCTAAGCAGGGATGGCTAGAGGACAAATGTACGGATGTAGAGGCCTATCTCACTAGGGGTAAGATAGATACCGCCTATAGGAAAATTAAAGAGACCTTTGGAGATAAGAGAACGACTTGTATGAATATCAAGAGCTCAGATGGAAACCCAGTTCTAAGCAAAGAAGGGAAAGCAGAAAGGTGCAAGGAGTATATAGAGGGTCTATACAAGGGCGATGTACTTGAGGACAATATTATGGAAATGGAAGAGGATGTAGATGAAGATGAAATGGGAGATATGATACTGCGTGAAAAGTTTGACAGAGCACTGAAAGACCTGAGTCGAAACAAGGCCCCCGAAGTAGACAATATTCAGTTGGAACTACTGACGGCCGTGGGAGAGCCAGTCCTGACAAAACTCTACCATCTGGTGAGCAAGATGTATGAAACAGGCGAAATACCCTCAGACTTCAAGAAGAATATAATAATTCCAATCCCAAAGAAAGCAGGTGTTGACAGATGTGAAAATTACCGAACTACCAGCTTAATAAGTCACAGCTGCAAAATACTAACACGAATTCTTTACAGACGAATGGAGAAACTAGTAGAAGCCAACCTCGGGGAAGATCAGTTTGGATTCCGTAGAAACACTGGAACACGTGAGGCAATACTGACCCTACGACTTATCTTAGAAGAAAGATTAAGGAAAGGCAAACCTACGTTTCTAGCATTTGTAGACTTAGAGAAAGCTTTTGACAATGTTGACTGGAATACTCTCTTTCAAATTCTAAAGGTGGCAGGGGTAAAATACAGGGAGCGAAAGGCTATTTACAATTTGTACAGAAACCAGATGGCAGTTATAAGAGTCGAGGGACATGAAAGGGAAGCAGTGGTTGGGAAGGGAGTAAGACAGGGTTGTAGCCTCTCCCCGATGTTGTTCAATCTGTATATTGAGCAAGCAGTAAAGGAAACAAAAGAAAAATTCGGAGTAGGTATTAAAATTCATGGAGAAGAAATAAAAACTTTGAGGTTCGCCGATGACATTGTAATTCTGTCAGAGACAGCAAAGGACTTGGAAGAGCAGTTGAATGGAATGGACAGTGTCTTGAAAGGAGGATATAAGATGAACATCAACAAAAGCAAAACAAGGATAATGGAATGTAGTCTAATTAAGTCGGGTGATGCTGAGGGAATTAGATTAGGAAATGAGGCACTTAAAGTAGTAAAGGAGTTTTGCTATTTGGGGAGCAAAATAACTGATGATGGTCGAAGTAGAGAGGATATAAAATGTAGGCTGACAATGGCAAGGAAAGCGTTTTTGAAGAAGAGAAATTAGTTAACATCCAGTATTGATTTAAGTATCAGGAAGTCATTTCTGAAAGTATTCGTATGGAGTGTAGCCATGTATGGAAGTGAAACATGGACGATAAATAGTTTGGACAAGAAGAGAATAGAAGCTTTTGAAATGTGGTGCTACAGAAGAATGCTGAAGATTAGATGGGTAGATCACATAACTAATGAGGAAGTATTGAATAGGATTGGGGAGAAGAGAAGTTTGTGGCACAACTTGACCAGAAGAAGGGATCGGTTGGTAGGACATGTTCTGAGGCATCAAGGGATCACCAATTTAGTATTGGAGGGCAGCGTGGAGGGTAAAAATCGTAGAGGGAGACCAAGAGATGAATACACTAAGCAGATTCAGAAGGATGTAGGTTGCAGTAGGTACTGGGAGATGAAAAAGCTTGCACAGGATAGAGTAGCATGGAGAGCTGCATCAAACCAGTCTCAGGACTGAAGACCACAACAACAACAAGTTCTGGGGGACTGCTGACCTTAGAAGTTGAGCCCCATAGTGCTGGGAGCCATTTGAATTTGAAAATTGCAATACACGACGCCAACCTGTGAATGGCACCAAGGTGAGCCGGAGCACGGCTTAGTGACTTTACTATAATCAGAGAATTGAGCCCTAATATTATGTACACCCTCTGAATGACTGCCTTAGGAGCTAGAATGTTGGGGTATTTATGGAGTGAAGTAGCGGCTAATGTTTACCCAACGTCACTCGTCATGACCACATAGGGCTTACTATTAGGAAGCGGTTCTCCCACTGTTGTGCTTGTTTGCCGAGTTTGTTACGGTATACGATTGGTTTCTAAAAGTTCTTGATACGTGTTGTCGCATTAGCAATGGCGTTTCTTTCATCACTTAATGATGATGACACGATACTACCTAGCTGCTCTGCTCCCCTACATTTCTGCTGAGGTTCGCTGCCTCGCTCTCCAGAATCACACATGTTGTGTTCTCCCCAGACGCACTCCCAGTGGCGAAATATTATGCTTTGCACCCGCCGCCTTTCGTCACCGCCGTAATGTAAGCGAGACAGCTTCGCTCTGGGACTTTGAAAATTTTAATTGTTTCCCGCATCGTATAAGATTCGCATGCAAAACCTCTAAGCAGAAATCAAAACACTGAGAAAGTGCATAATATCTGATCAAACGGCCAGCAAGTAAAGACTTACTGAATAGCGCATGACATTATCATGCCAGAAGTAGAGATTTAACGATGGAACGGCGTTGTTTAACGTGAATGACGGTGACGAAATTGAAAGTTGTAAACGAAATCCTTATTAGTGTATGCGAAGTTTTAAAAATACCAACTGAACCGGTTTATTACCTATCTACCATTTCACTCCAGCAACAAAGGAGCAATGAAACCAGTTGTGGGGAATAGTGGCCAAACAACGAAAAAGGCATCTACCAAAAAAATTTACTTCGAGTGTTCATTGGGACGTAAACTTATTTTCTTTGTTTCTTACCAGGCAAAGGATAGAAAATAAGTGAAGAGGGTTGTGCAACTCTTGTGGAACAAATGGATGAAAGAAAAAGAATGCTTTACAGGGGAACCGAATTGGAGAATGTAAAAATTATCTTTCGTCAGGACATAGCATCTGCTTACAAAGGATTAAGGCTTTTGGAAAACGGTGAGTGTAGGACTACAGACTGCTGGAACATCTACCCTGTTCATCAGATTTAGCATCTCCAACTTTCTATGAAAGCTAACGAAGATATTGCCTACCATCGGATCTCACAAAGTAATTTGCTATCCTTTATGTGCAGCTGTATTTAAGTAAGTAAGTAGATGACCATGCAAAGCGATGTAAAGCAGAAAGACAGTCAAAGAGGGGGATTGGGAAGGATAGTACTTGATAGCAAGAATTCCGAAAATGCGTAGTGTGCCTTCGATCGAACCAGTGAACAAGTCTGACTCATTACCTCTTTTTAAGTACTGATGAAGTAGTTGGTATTCCTACGCACTATAGAATAATCATAGTGACTGGAAGAATTCTAGATCCCGTAGGTAATCAGAAACTTTACTCAAGTAGTGTGTGCCACGAGGTGCAACAAGAACTTAGTGACGCCAGTTGTAAAACGTTCAAAGAGAGATGACACCCCTTACCTTAGAAAGAATCTGCTCAAAACATTCAAAGAGCCAATGTTCCGCTGCCGCATTATTTGCCACTAAGGTTCACAGAGCGCAGACAGGAAAAAAATATTAATATTCACATGGTGATACTTAATTGATCTAATGTTTTGGAATAGCGAAACGAACTTTCTATGAGCTGTTTACCGGGCATTGACTGTCACAATGTGAAAACAATTACTGTTTGTAGCAGAGTGTTCTGCAGAATTCAATAGTGTCCTACACAAGATGAATATTTTCGTAGATGTAGTTAGCCGTGGATTTATTAAATCATACAAGTCATTCAACCTAGTCATAGCCGACTGATTTTCATTCTGAGTGAAGTAAGAATGTGTGCATCAAGTAAGAATGTGTGCATCCCCTAGAAACTTAGATGAGATTAAAATTTTACTTTTCTTTCTTTTCTTGACTTCTCTCCGTCTTATAGTTTTTCTCATGTTTGCTCATTTTTTCAGTTATTTAGAGTACCTCTAAATGCTAAAAGCATAGTTCTCACAGCCAATGCTGTACGGAAGATCCAGTGATGTACTGGCTGGCTACCATTGTTACCTGTTTATAGTGGGGACAATGACTGTTTAAGCTGTGGGGTTGCCCTCCCCACGTGGCACCATCGTGCGCCACGGAAAAAGGTTTTCCTAACGGAGGATACCATACTGGAATGTTTAATGAGAATGGTTCATAATAATGACATATTCATGCTGACATCAGTGTCTGATAAATCACTCTTTCCACGAAGTATGGGTGATTTCAAGATTTTGCAAATTATGTTTATGTAGTTGCTCCATATATCTCTCACAGGATTTTAGTTGTAGTGAGTCATAACACGCTATTTTTTGTACAGGCTAGATATAATTGTTCACTTGGCCTTGCGAAAGTGAGCGTTAAATTCTCTAGAAAAGTCTGTGACGTAAGAGACAGTGTGTGTGTGTGTGTGTGTGTGTGTGTGTGTGTGTGTATGGAGGTAGGATCTAACTAGTTAGACAGTTAGGCAAGAAGAAGGTGGGCTGTAGCTTATATCTCAGAAAGCTCGGGTGGGATAAGTTATGTTGGTGGAATAGGTAGTGTTCAGGGTGAATTTCTCTGGGAGGGAAGGTGATTAAAAATGCTCAAAGGACTGTTCGGAAATAGAAAATAAGTGGTACTTGCTGCTATAGGCGCGTCACCAGAGCAGGGTTTGAAGCATAGATGATACAACAGGTGCTGGGATTCAGGTTTATGGCGGATCAAACGCCTGAGGAAGTGTGGGATTTGTATTAGGTGGTACAAGACGCGTGTGGTTGGCGTTAGTTTGATAGTATATTTTTTCAAGCATGTGAAGGAGAGCGTAGAACTTGAGAAGAGTAAGAATTCAAGAAACATCCATATAGACCAGATTCAGAAAAGAAGAGGGGCCAGAGGTCATGGGAGTATCAGATCACCTCATTTCCCTCGTACGAAATTTGTACTCTGACTAAGAAGCCATAATGGGAACAATACATGGGAAAATTAAACGGCCCAAGATTCTGAATGTAGTACGGTAAGTGAACCGTGAATTTACTTTCAAAACCTTTTCTTAAGAATTTACTTTATTTACTAGCGAATAATCAAGAACATTAACACATTTAATCACACTATGTGAGCGTGGAAGTAGTTGCCAGTGGGTAACTGATGAAAACAAATTAAATTTCTTTCAACAAATGGAAATTTTATTCCTAAAAGACCTTTTTTTGAAACAGATTTAAAATTATAATCAGAAACCACCCTTTAAATATCAAGTTACAATTTATTCAGAGGCAGAAAGAACAATTATTGACAGTATGAGCTTTCGGGCTGAGAACTTTGCCGCTCCCTTTTGACACGGCCGCAGTCACGACCGCTCACAAGAACCTCTGAAAGACTGCACTGGTGCAAATCTGCAACACACCAGATTACTTTAAACTAAAAATTTTAACAACTCACACAAGCACATAAAATATGCATCCCGTAGGAGGGATGAAAATGATACAAAACACTAACATTAAAAAATAACTTGCCACCAAAGGTGCAACTTGATTAAAAAAAAGAAAAGCTCTTACGGTGGAAGGGTGGCAACTTTATATACTAAAATGACCATTTAAATAAAACCCATGAAATGCAGTCTTACATAAAATATACAAACATGCACTGCCTCTCAAGATGATAGGCAAGATAAAAACATATATCAGGAATTCGGCCGTTACACTTCAAACAATAAATTCGTTAACACCGAATCCGAAAAACATGACAGAGGCAGCTATTAACGTATGGCAGACAGACAGACAGACAGACACTAACTGCCTAACAAATGCGGACGAGAGACAAACGAGCAAGCAGGCGACAAAAGACTGACCAAGAAAACAAGTAGAATTTCACAAGTAAATGAGACAAGGTATCACGAATCACTTAACCTCTAATAACTGCGATTTCTGGTGAAGACCTGGCGCAGCAGCCCCAAAACGCTCTCCCGAACCGTCCTCTGCTAGCCGCTTTAACAGACGCAGAAAGGCGCGCCGATATCCCGTTCGACGGCGTCGCAGCTCGCACCGGCCAGACCGATGTCGTGGGTTGACTCCTGTTGCTCTCGTGTCGGCCGCGAAGCCACTAACCATCGCTTTACGGCACAGACCACTGGACTGACGTGGCGACCTCACATGCACCGACGCTCAAGACGGACAAGTCATCTTGCGTCCCACTGCGCGACGGACCAACCGATCGATCCAACCGCCAATGACCACTGTCTGCACAAACTCGAGCAGACTGGCGGCCTAACACATACTAGCACTCCGGACGACAGACAGACACTGACTGCCCCACACTGACCCGGCTGACCAAACTCCCTTTAGCGAGCTCATAGCGGCCCTTAAATGCACGTGAACAGGCTACCTTTCCGCTTTACCACCAGAGGGAGACACCAAAGCTGCGATATCCACAATGGCGCCACCGCCAGAAACGGAGGGCGATTGCTTCACACTACGCGCTTCGGCGCACTCTTCAAAGCAGCAAATTTTTACCACGGCTCAGTAAGACTGCGCATACATGAAACGTATTCGCAGTTGCGAATATGAACAACCATCAGCTATATAATGGAACGACGACAGTGAAAATTTGCGCCGACACCGGGGCTGGAGCCCGGATAAGCGGGAAGCTTATAGCGAGAGGTCGGCTTTCCAGAAGGCTATCCAAGCACGACTCACAAGCAGAACCAACTTCCATATGTCGTCAACCATGTGTCTACAGCCTGCACACGTACGTCCATTATGCATATTCCCGTACAGGGTGGACATTTTACTTGAAAGTCGCTTGCAAAGTGTCGGCGATTAAATACGATATTGCAGTGTCTTTGTTTTTCCGAACCATAATGCAAAGTTCCTTAGCATATCCATGGAATGACGACAACGAAAATTTGTGCCGCATAGGACTTGAACTCGGATTCCCCAGTGGTCGCGAGCTGTCGCCTTACCATTTGGCTATCCGAGCATAACTGTTGTAGTCGCCGCAGTGCATGTCCGAAGGAACTTTGTATCGCGATTTGGAATAGAACAGACACTGTTATGTCGTATTCACTAAGAGGATCTTTAACTCTTCCTAGCTTTCTGCTGTCAGCTAAACAGGAAATCCAGGTTCGAATCCCGATCCGGCACAAATTTTCATTGATGTGATTCCATTATACAGCTGATGGTTGTCCATATTCGCAACTGGTAATACATTTCATGAATTTCATAACGGCTGGAGTTTCCACAGTGTCTGTGCCTTCAGACATGGATGCATGTCCGAAGGAACTCTGCATCGTGATTCGGAATAACACGGGCCGTGCAATATCATATTACTTCGCCCGATACTAGGCAAGCGACGTTCAAGCAAAATATCTCCCCTATACGGGAATATAAGTAATAGATGGACGAGCACAGGTTGTAGACACCTGGTTGACAACATCTGGATGTTTGAGTGTGGGTGTGAGTCGTGTTCTGATAGTAAAATGGTAAGGTGACCATTCGCTATAAGCGGGAAATACGGGTTCGAGTAGCGTTTCGGTAATAATTTTCACTGTCGTCATTCCTTTACATAGGTGGTGGTTGTCCATATTCGCAACTGCGAATACATTTGTTACATTCCATATACCTCTTACTGAAGGTGAAAGAAGAAAACAGAAAGGTTGGTCTAATGATACTTGTCAAAAAACGAAAATTATGGAACTACACTTATCACATCGTGCCATATAGGAGGAGAAACAGTCGAGATAGATTCTATGTTGAGTTATCTCGGCTCCTATATCTCTGCCGATGGGAACTGGACGCAAAAAATCAAGAAATACGTATTACTTGGTAGAATCAGGCAGCTTTTAAGGATAATTGTCATGCAGTTGACAGAGTTGCATCGTGGCTAAACCATTAGAGAATGGAAGTTTGCTACTAGTGAGTCGCACTTAGAGGAACATGGCCTGACCCCTCAAACGACGTTCCAGGACAGGCTGTGGACCAATCTGGAACTACCTTTCAGTATGTGGGTAGCAAACTCATTCAGTACTGGTATATACGTGGCAATGCCTCATTACAGAGGGCCCTACCTAGTATTGATTCCTGTCTGCCTACAGACGGGCGTAGAGGTGTCTTGCTACCAAAGTCGGCCGGTGGGATTTGCATGGCACTTGGTGTTCAGTATATTCAGCAGCAGCCCACCATTACAGGGAGCACCAGAAAGGCCGTGTGGCCTTGGTCTGGAGCTGCCTATTGATACATACTCAGCAGCTACCTCTTATTACGGGAGACGTTCCACTATTTGCTATCGACGACCCGACCGGTAGCGTTGCTAATGCTTGGACCTGGAATTATCTCAGAGGTTGCCCAAAAGTTGACAGAGCTTTAAGGGGTACAGACATAACTTCAACAATGAAGACCCAGGGGTATGAACATCCCAGTTGCAGGGGCATGAGATCAGAACCATAAGAAATCTGAACGAATTGGAATAGACACCCTTGAATTGTGGTGTTGAAGGAAACTAGTGAGTTCCACTGACGGCAAAGAGAATGAATGGATGAATATTACAGCAAATAAAAGTAGAGTGCTCCTTGGAAGGTCTGTCATAGAAACAAAAACTTTGAGCACATCATGAGGCGACATGCATATCTTAATGCTGGGAGAGGTCGAATACTCAAGGAGAAGAAAAAAAAATGTTTAAATGTGTGTGAAATCTTATGGGACTTAACTGCTAAGGTCATCAGTGCCTAAGCGTACACACTACTTAACCTAAATTATCCTAAGGACAAACAGACACAACTATACCCGAGGGAGGACTTGAACCTCCTCTGGGACCAGCCGCACAGTCCATGACTGCAGCGCCTTAGACCACTCGGCTAATTCCGCACGGCAAGGAGAAGAGGTCGGCAGAAGATTATTTATTTAATCGTATGGCTAGGGTTCCCCGTCGTGTAGACCGTTCGCAGAGCGCCGGTCTTTCAATTTGACGCCACTTCGGCGAACTGCAGGCGATGACGATGATAGGATGATGATGAGGACAGCACAGCACCCAGTCCCTGGGCGGAGAAAATTACCCGACCCAGCCGGGAATCGAACCCTGGCCCAGAGGACTGACAATACGTCACGCTGACCATTCAGATAACGGGGACGGACTCGGCAGAAGAAGAGATAGGTCGACGGCATCACAGAAGTAATAGATTACAACCAGGGAGGTCTGCAGTATAAAGTGCAGGGCAGAACAAACTGGCGTACCTTAGTTAATGAGGTCATGGAGAGCGCCATCGACTAAACAAATGGAGCGAGAGCAAGAGAGAATTGAGGATTCCATGAAAGTATTTGATAGAGTGTTAGTTCTATGTATTTTAGCGTTTTAGCGAGGCGCACGGTAGTGGCTTTATGCAATATCGCTATACGTGTGAGGCGCTCCGGATGCAGCTAGCGAGAGCAGGTTTGTGCGCCGCCGTAATTACGGGCGCAGGAGGCCATGCCGGCATCGCCTCGGGCATGCGCGGCTTATGAATTGCTAATGCGCGACGTCTACGTGCCGGCGTTGCGTGCGGCTTAACTGCTAGACGGGCCGCCCGGGAACCGCGCGCCCTATCTGCAGCCTGCCCCTACCTGTGCTGGCCGCACAACAATTTGACTACGCCCTAATTTCACGCGCGCACGGGGCACCCAATCTGCTTGAGGCGCAGTAGGCGTGGCGCTAGTTAGGCACACGCGAAGAAAATGCACGTGAAAAATGGCTGTTCATCTAACATAGTTGCCAAGAAACGTTCCAGAAGTAGTCGTATCGCAGCGAAACTTGAGTGAAAATATCACCTAAGTTCGCTTCTTTCGAAGTGCTTTAAGATTGAAAGCAATAAACTGTGAATATTTGTCACTCCTTTACAATAACACGAGGAGAGACGTCAGTGCAAAGACACTGTTAGGTGATTAGAACATTTAGGAAAAGAGAAAGTAAGGGATGATATTCTGAATCAAATAATGACCTTTTAGAAGAATAAACCAGAATGAAACATTCTCTCACGGCTCTATCTATCAGCACTGAAAGCTACATTCATTATATTTTTGAAACAAATGCAGAATGTTATGCTATACTTCGGAGAAAATTCCTCAAGGAATAATAATAAAGTTATTATCACTTAAATTAAAGCACCTAAAGCACCTGAGCAAAAAATAATTTAAAATTTTCGATAACTGATAAGTGTGCAAATTTGCATATCAATTTTGTGTGTGCTGTGAGAGTTGCCAACAGATCGTAAATAGACAATGATGCTACATGGGTACAGATGTATCTTTCCATGATTCTTGCCAGTCATAACCTATTTTCTTTCAGTCATCAGTCTTCTTATTCATTTTAAGCAGGCCGCCAGGATTTCCAATCTTCTGTCAGCTTCTTCATCTCATATTAGCACTTGCATCTTATGCCCTCTATTATTTGTTTTGTATGTTCCAGTCTCCGTCTTCCCCTACAGACTTTTCTCGCTACACAATAGCAGTTGTTCCCAGACATGTCAACACATGACTATTATCCTGTCCATTCTTCTTGTGCCTTTTTCATGTGTTCATGTGCCCGTCATCGCTTATCAATCCACCAAATTTGTAGTATCTTCCTATACCATCACATCTCAGTAATCCATAATATTCTTCCATTGTAGAAAATGATGCATTTTCTTCTCCTCCTAAAACGGTACTTGCTGACGTGAAACATTACTGAAAAACATGTAAAAATGTCATGTGATGATAGTTCATTCTATGAATCACGAATAACATATTCTCAGATTGAAAGATCAACATTATTTACGTATTTTAGATGTGGTAACCCTTAACGAGCATCATAAAACAATTTATGTGAGGAAGTATTTAATGGGAGGATCTACTGCGCTTTACGCAATACATAGACCACATAATACGAAATGTTTACATTGTGCACAAGATGACCAAATTCGGTGAGGGAACAAAACAGAGAAGAAAGGTTTATATCTAGAAAGTACAATCTTTGCCACTAAAATGAAATTATTTGTAATAACGAGTAGTGACTCGTGAGAGTGTCCTCTAGTTGTGAACGTCGTCTTTCTTATTGTAGTCATCCTTCTTCATCCTCCTCATCACCATCAGATCATATTCTTCATCATATTCTTGTTCCTCTTCGTCACTGTAATAAGTCTTTTCTTCTTCTTTCCTTCGGTATCACCACCTTCTGCTATTTTAATTATTTTTTTGGCTTTAACGCCCTCTTCATCTTGGTCCACTCTGTTTCTTCTTCTTTGTGACAACATATGGTATACACTCCTTTCTTGTCCTTTAGCAGTAACACTGCAACATCATGGAGTCTTTGTCTCTGGAATTCTTTATGTTATGTCTGGGTCTCTTTGTAAAAACATTCCATACGCGTCTTGCAAGTTTTCCCTACTCTGAATGAACTATCCATCTTCAATTCTGCTACTAATTCGTGAACGCATTCTATCATGATTTTTACTAACAGGAAACCAATTATTTTGGCTCTCAAAGACCTACCTAAGTTTCTATGGTTCACATTCTGTACCCATTGCACAGGAGAATCCCATCTGTCTTAGAAATGGATATTTTCCGGTATTTTGTACAATCAAAATTGTTCTGGGAATATTTTATAGTTTAGTAGCACTTGCTATCGAAATCTTCCATCTTTTAATGCATTTGATCCTTTTTTTACTTGGCAATCTCCTTTTGCTTTTCTTTCCTCATGTCATTTTACAAACTGAAACCTGAAGCAAACCAATAAATTACGCAGGCAAAACGATTATAGTTGAGTTGCAAATACATACGTATTCAGAACACATAGTACACATCAAGCCAAGCAATAGGTGTCAGTTACTGGGTCTTAAATACTATGCTGACACAAGTAGGTGACTATGTATGTGCAATGGGCATCAGCTACTAGATCCTGAAACTGTACTATATTGCTATAAGCTGACAATGTGTACGTATCAGTTACTGGATCACGATATCCCGACAATGTGTGTTCCAGGTTTTGGGCCTTAAGAATTGAAGTATCACCAGGAGCTGACAGTGTTCACGCACAGTGGGTGCTACCAACTGGATCCTAAATCGTATTCTGACACCAGAAGCTGTCAGTATGTATGTGCAATGAGGGTTTCTATGCCTTTTTCCGTATTTGACAGCAAATCTTCGAGAGCTGTATCAAATTATGACACACCCGACCGCTACGTCTCCCAAGTCGACTGCCGTTTCTTTCTTTATCACGTGATCGGACGGTCCCTCAGCCTCGTAAAGGTCTTCAATTTTTTCTTCTACCAGTGCGCTCTCTTCTCAACATTTAATTACGGAATTCCCTCTTTGTTTTTAATTTGTTTTGACTTTTCTGTTTATGAACCATTTGTTAGGATGATCACTTCTTTTTTGATTTCTTCGTGTTTTTTGTGCAGCTATTTCAACTTATCCTTGGACATACAAATATATTTTATTTATTTATTTAACCTGATCTGATTATGCCATCACACCCTGTCTTACATCGGATCAGGGTTTTACGCGTACAGTGCCTATTTCCCATCAAAGTTATATAAAAAATAGCAATTTTGACATGACAAATAGTACCAAAATGATCTGAGTGTCTAAAATGAGAATGTGAGTAAACAGTACTGATTATGATAAAATCTTGGGGGTTGACAGCCGAGTCAATGTGTTGTTCCCCAGCAACGTTTCAGCAGGTTTCTTGCCATCTTCAGGCGAAGTGTCGGGTTCACGCTGCTCTCATCTTTAACTTTCCCCTCTTTGGGGAAGTGTGAGGGGGAATTTGTAGCCTTTCAGCTTTTACTCCCCTGTCAACGTGTGTGTGTGATTTTTCTATTGTTTTTTGGTGTCTGTGATATGTGATGATTGTTCTGTCTGTGTCTGGTCTTTGCCTGAGGTAGGCGAGTTGATCGGTGTTATATGGGAAGGAACAGGATTAAGGGATTGGGTGTTGGGATTTTCTCTTCGACTTAATTGTCGAAGATCGTCATAGGGCGCTTGTGCTTGTCGCGGGACATGTCATACCGACCTAGGGAGTGGATAAGGGCGTTTTCTGATCTGGAAGAACCTTCATAGAAAGCCCTTGCCAGATCTTGGAAACGCTCTCTCAGGAGTGGGATTTCGGCTGCTGCGTGCAGATCATCTATGGGGAATCCAAGGGGTAAATGCAATGCCCTCCTGAGGGCGCAGTTCTGCAGCCTCTGGAGTTTGTCCAGGTGCTGCTTCGCCGCGTATCCCCAGACAGAGCACGTATATTCCATGACTGGCCGGATCAGGGCCAGGTAGACGTTTACTGCTACTGCGCAGGAAAGGGAGCTGGTTGAGTTCAGGATTGGGTATAGGACGGACATTCTGGCGCAGACCTTCCTGTGGACCTCGTCTACTTGGCGGTTCTGCTCCAGGGGAGTTGGGTTCCATTTAGGTGAAGATGGAGGTTCGCGCCTTCCGAGCCTGCTGGTAATCAGCATTACCTGTGTCTTTTCAGAGTTGATGGTGATGCGCCAGTGACGGGCCCAAGTCTATGTGTCATCTAAAACCCTTTGTAGCCTACGGATGACCAGGTCCCTGTTCGCATTTCTCGTGTAGAAGACTGTGTCGTCTGCATACTGCGCAGTGTGCACCAGGGGGGCCGTTGGAGTGTCCGCAGTGTACAGACTGTACAAAACGGGCCCCAGGACCGATCCCTGTGGCACCCCAGCACGAATACGCCTTTTGGTGGAGGTGGCAGTTTCTACTTTGACAGGGAAAGTCCTATTCGTGAGATAGCTTTTGATCAGATTAACTATACTACCGGGGAACCCTTGCGTGTACAACTTGTGTAGTAGCCCTCTATGCCATACTGAGTCAAAGGCTTTGGCTACATCTAGTAGCACTATCCCGCAACAGAATCTGTGGTTGAAGCCCTCTGTGGCTGCTTCAACCACTCACATGACCTGTTGTGGGGCAGAGTGGTTCTGCCGGAACCCAAATTGGAAATCCGGCAGGAGTTGCTCTCTGGTAACACGATCCTGTATTGGTTTTAGCAGGAGGCGCTCATAGATCTTGCTGAGAGTTGGCAAGAGGCTAATCGGCCTGTAGTGCTGCGGTAATAGAGAGTCTTTCCCTGGTTTGTGTATCGCGACCGCTTCCGCATGCTGGGAACTCGCGGGATCGAGTAATCTCGTTGAGGACGTTCGCGAGGTGTGTGATTGCTGTGGGTGGGAGATTTTTGACTAACTGATTAGTGACACTGTCGTGCCCTGGCGCCTTTTTTGTAGGGAGAGACCTAATTACTCTTGCCACGTCGTCGGGGGCAAAAAGTATGGGTTCGTCCTCTGGGTCCTCCTCGGTATTGAGGAAGACAGCCAGTTGACGACTGACTACCTCTTCATGCTCTTCATCCTGGGCTTCTGCCGCTTGGAACTGCTTCTCGAAGGAGTCGATGAGGGCGTTGGCCTGCCCAGCATGGCTGTAGACCAGTCCCCGCTCGCCGTGCAGTGGTGGCATCCTAGCGCGTCTTTTTGTGAACTGTTTGGTTACTTGCCATAGTATGTGATCGTTTACTTTGAGAGCTGTGAGGCGGTTTTGCCATTGCTGGTTTCTGTGCTCATTGAGCGCTACCTTCAGTTCTCTCTGTAGACGATTGAGCAGCCTCCGGGTGGCCTGATTTCTTGTGATCTTCCACTCTTTTGCCACTCTGTTCTTATGTCGAATTTGAGCTAGCAAGTGTTCCGGGAGCTGTATTTGTCGCGGTGGGGCATCCCTTTGTGGAGGGGTGGCTTCTTCCGCTGCCTGCAAGATGGTGCCTGTTAGGTCTTGTAGCGCTTGTTCTACTGTTTCGGCAGTAGGTGACAGAGTGCGAGCGATATCAGAGGCGACGGTTTCTTGGTATCGCTCCCAGTCTGTACGTTTGTACGACGTCTGGTACCGTGGGAGTGCCACCCATTCTCCCACATCGACCTCCAGAATCACTGGGTTGTGGTCGGAGGACATTCTTTTGATTGTCCTTGCGGCCACAAACCCTGCGATCCTCCTAGTGAGAGCTATGTCTAACACGTCGGGCCTGCCTCCATTTTTTGGAAAATGTATGGGCTCGACTGGACCCCATGTTTCGAAGTGGTGGGTGCGCGCTAGTTGTGCAGTTTGGCGCCTGCTCTGGAGGTTACTCTAGAATTCCAATCAGGGTGTTTGGCATTGAAGTCTCCCACTATTATGAGTTTGCCTTCAATTTGCCCTAAAGCAGCTATGTCTCCCTCATCTATCTGATCATGTGGGGGTCGGTAGACTGCAACAATTGTTAGGGGTCCGGTGGCAGTGGTTACTTCCACTGCCACTGCTGCGATCTTGTTCGTGGCTGGTAAGAATACCTCTCTTTTTACGTATATGGCCACTCCTCCGCCTTGGGTTGGCCTGTCTTTACGGTAGCTAACGTAGTTGGGAACTGTCGCCTTTATTCCCGGTTTTAGGTGGGTTTTCCCCATCATACATATGTCGATGGAGAACTCCTTCATGAGTTCTCTGAACATCTACATCTACATTTATACTCCGCAAGCCACCCAACGGTGTGTGGCGGAGGGCACTTTACGTTCCACTGTCATTACCTCCCTTTCCTGTTCCAGTCGCGTATGGTTCGCGGGAAGAACGACTGTCTGAAAGCCTCCGTGCGTGCTCTAATCTCTCTAATTTTACATTCGTGATCTCCTCGGGAGGTATAAGTAGGGGGAAGCAATATATTCGATACCTCATCCAGAAACGCACCCTCTCGAAACCTGGCGAGCAAGCTACACTGCGATGCAGAGCGCCTCTCTTGCAGAGTCTGCCACTCGAGTTTATTAAACATCTCCGTAACGCTATCACGGTTACCAAATAACCCTGTGACGAAACGCGCCGCTCTTCTTTGGATCTTCTCTATCTCCTCCGTCAGACCGATCTGGTACGGATCCCACACTGATGAGCAATACTCAAGTATAGGTCGAACGAGTGTTTTGTAAGCCACCTCCTTTGTTGATGGACTACATTTTCTAAGCACTCTCCCAATGAATCTCAACCTGGTACCCGCCTTACCAACAATTAATTTTATATGATCATTCCACTTCAAATCGTTCCGCACGCATACTCCCAGAGATTTTACAGAAGTAACTGCTACCAGTGTTTGTTCCGCTATCATATAATCATACAATAAAGGATCCTTCTTTCTATGTATTCGCAATACATTACATTTGTCTATGTTAAGGGTCAGTTGCCACTCCCTGCACCAAGTGCCTATCCGCTGCAGATCTTCCTGCATTTCGCTACAATTTTCTTGATTAACAATGCCGTCTGCGTTAAAGACGCACATTGTCAGGCTTTGGATATTTGGTCGTCTATTCATGATGGGGTTTTGATACTACTGAGTAAGTCACAGATGGGAGCGACTGCTGGGTTGTTGCCTGAAGGGCAACGAGGATCTGTGTGTTCTGCTTCTGGGCTTCCCTGAATTCCTTCATCATTTCCGTGACGAGGTTCATGGTCTGTACCATTATGCCTAACAACTGATCCGTGGAAGGGGGGGGGGGAGTGTGTGTGGGGTTCACTAAAGCTTTCTCTGTCATGGTGGACCTGGTCGTTGTTGCTGTGTGTTTCCCGGTGTTGTTCTTGTGATAGTGTCTGGTGTTGTGGTGATTGGGCCACGCTTTCATGGCTCCTCGGAGGAGAAACCACTTCGGCATAAGTCGCCCTTGGTGTGTCCGGCCTTGGTTTTACCCAGGCCTTGTCCGTGTGTGTTGTCATGTTTTGTTTTCTTGTGTGTCTGGATGGGTTTGTGGTGTTTTGTTTGCATGTGTGGGGCGGCCTTTGCGCCCTTTGTCTGCTGTGTGTGTCGTTTGTGGCCCTCACAACCTTGGTAATCCGCTGTGTGGTTTTTGCCACACAGTGCGCACCTTATTTGTGGGTCCATGTGTTGTATTGTGCATGTTCTTGTGTCGTGGGCCTCGGCGCACTTCTTGCATCTTGTTGGCATGGTGCAGTAGGCGGCGATATGGTTTAGGCCCTGACACCTGAAGCACTGCACTGCCTTGTTTTTACAGCGCAGTGGTTCGGTGGTGACAGGCACAGCCAGGACCATTTTTATCTCCCTTTTGTTTTGGGGGATGTCCGGGAGTGTGACCCGGTATAGTGGCCACTTGCTGTTAATGTTGCCCATCTGCTGGACGGCCTTGACGACGTACCCCTGGGCAGTCAAGTCTGTTTTGACTGCCTGGGGGGACACTCGTCTTGGGAGGTCTCTTATCTCTATGTTTTTGTTTCGTGTTTTTGTTGTGGGGAACTTGTAGTGGGGTATGTGCTTTGACTGTAGTGTAGTTTTCAAGTGTATGAACTGTGATTTTTATTTTGTCTCCACCGGCAGGTTTTGCATGGAAACTGCCTCCCCCGATGTCTGCTTTCAACAGCTCGAAGAGCTCTTCATAGTTCTGAGAAAACTCAGCGACAATCGGGGGGAGGTGGTGGGTGACTTGATTCTGTGTTTGTGTTGTCTCTGGCTCATAAGCCATCGCCTGAAATCTGTTCGGGGTGGGTTCCACTCCCCGGGCCGGCGGAAGCCTCGCTGGCGAAAAGTTTTCCTCGACAGCACGAAACTATCCGAATCCTGCCCGGTTACGCGGTTCCCTTCCAGTGCCGTTGTTTCCTGGTCCCCTCCCAGAGCGACAACAGGTGCTGTCGGGGGCGCAGGCTCCTCAGGGGGTCTTTCCTTGTACGCCGCTGTTTTCTGGAAGTGGATTTGTGGGAGGGAGGGGGGATTTTAGGAATTGGGTTCGGGTTGAAGGCTGGGTTGAGGCGGTGGGGTTTGGGAGGATTTCGATCGGCAGACGGGACTTCTGCTTGCCTTTGTTGGGGGACTCTATGAATTCGGAGAGTTTGTCTTGGGCGGTGGCAAGCAGGATCGGAGGTAGGACGAGGGGAGGAGGGGCGGGATCGCAACTACTGACGATGTATTTTTCTGTCGGCGTACTGTGTATAACTGCGTTATTTGGTGTATTTCTCGCCATGTCAGGAGCGGAAAGTGGGGCTGCTGCCAGCCATCGTTGACACCGTTAGGTGGCCCGACTGCATTGCTGGCCCTAATTTCCTGGTGGACGCGGAGGTCTGATCGGCGGCGGCGGAAACCTTCTCTGCGGTTCCGCGGCCGGCTTCCAGGTCCTGGCCCACATTTTCCCTAACCTTGCGGGGGGGAAGAGCCTGGCTCTGCGGCAGCTGGAGCACTCGAAACGGCCAGAAACGCGGCCCGCTGCAACATCAAGACGCGCCTTTTGTCGACAGCGGAAGACTGCTTCGACCCCAAGGCATCACCTGCACAAGACATTCCGCAGCGGCGAAAAGACACGACAATGCCACTCTAAATGCTTTCTGAGGTTGCTTTGCCCTCAGGTGGTACTGAGCGCCAAACTGTATTTTAATAAAAACGCAGTTGGTCGCTCCTGCGTCCTTGGTATGCGCAAGTTTTAAAGTGTTACGCACCCTCCAGATGTAACCCGCAAGCAGGTCCCTATGGCTGGGTGTAGTATCGTAAGCGCTCCCGCAGCTCCGCACGCGATCACTGCACAGTACGACTGGCACCGAGTGACTGTCGGGTTCGCTGACGCTGACGCTGGAATGACGGGCCTGTCCTTGGCTCGAGGTGGTGCAGTTTAGATAAAAATTTGTCATTCCTGCGGTTCCTGTAAGAGAGAGAAAGATATATTACCACTCTTGTTGAGGGATTAGTAAAATTTAATCGCTCAGCCGGTCAGGCCAACGCGTGGTTGGCTTGTGAGTAGGTTGTTGGCCCAGTTCACGGATGAGCCGGTTGCGGGAGCGTCCCGTCTTCTCGTAGAACTTCCTGGCGATGGCGCGGAACCTGTCTCGGAGAGGCAGGATCCCGGTGTCCTCGTGGAGCTGGCGCGTCGAGAAGTGTCTCGGAAGGTGCATAGCAGCCTTCAGGGCGCGGTTCTGTATCCGCTGCAGAGTCACAATGTGAGCATCTGCGGCTTTCCCCCAGACCACGGCCGCATACTCTGTTGGGCGAACCAGTGTTAGGCAAAGCGTGATGCCGTGTTGCGGTGGCAATGACGACTGCGGGTTTAGCAGCGGATACAGGGTGCGGAGGCGTCCTATTGCTCTCCCTTTCACATCACGGATGTGATACTTCCAGGTGAACCTGCGGTCTAGGTATTTCGCCGTCCCACTCCATGGGATAGGTTCTCCCAGGATTTCGACCGGCGTAAGCCCTGGCGGCGGAAGTCTTCGGGTGAAGACGACTGCCTGGCTCTTTGTGGCGTTGAATTTCAGCCGCCACTTTGTTTCCCATGAGCCCAAGGTGTCACACCTCGCGTTGGAGGCGGTTTCTCAGCACTTGGGCGTTCATGCTGCGAGTGAACAGGGCAGTATCGTCAACGTACAGTGCCAGTTCGACTCCTGCCACTTTCGGCGCGTCGGCAGTGTACAGGGAGTACAGCGAGGTGCCGAGAACCGATCCCTGCGGCACCCCTGCACGTATGTGCCGGTCGTCAGCCCTCACGTGGAAGGTTCGTTCGGACAGGTATGACCGCAGTAGCGTCATGTGGGACGTCGGTATCCGTTGTTCAAAAAGTTTGAACTCGAGACCGCCGTGCCACACCGAGTCAAACGCTCGGGAGACGTCGAGGAACACTGCTCCAAAGAATTCCCTTGTTTCCAGTGCCCTCATGGCCGGTTCTACCACCCGTAAAAGCTGGTGGGAAGTGGCATGTTCTTCTCGGAACACGAACTGCTCGTCCGGGACGAGTACAGCCTCTCGAAAATTTTAGAGAGGGACGGAAGTAGGCTGATGGGTCGGTAGCTCGATGCCTGGCGTGGGTCCTTGCCGGATTTCAGAATGGTCACGACCTCCGCGTGTTTCTACGCAGAGGGGTAGTCACCTGATCGGAGAATCTCGTTGAAAACATCGGCAAGCCGCCGGTGTAAGCCCGGCGGAAGGTTCTTCAGCAGGAGGTTTGTGACGCCATCGCTGCCTCCAGCCTTCTTGGGGTTCAGCGAGCGAAGCTGCACAGCAACTTCCTCCTCCGTTATCGGCTCGATAACGGCGCTTCCCTTGCGGCGCGGAAGGTTGGTAGTTGCTCGTGGACCCGCTGTATGTGGTCGTCGTCTGTGACGTCCGCCACCGGTGTGAAGTTTGCTGCAAATGCGTCAGCTAGGACGCTGGCTTTCGCGTCGGGGTCGCTGGCGATGTCGTTCCCCACCTGTAAAGGCGGTATTTGCTGTCGCCGACGTAGGAAGGACTTTACCACCCTTCATGCACTGCCATCCTCAGGATTGAGGGTAGACACAGGGTCTTCCCATTCCTGGTTCCGGTGTTGCTTGACTGCTGCCTTAATTTCCCGTCTCAAGTCTCGTGGTCCTTGGCGACGTCTCGGCGTGGCTTCCTCCGATGCTCGGAGTATTCTTCGGGTGAAGAATGCTAGGGCGGCGTCTGCCCCTAGCACGGCGGGGTTTGGCGCGTCCTCGAGCAGTGCGAGGGCTTTCGTCTGAAAGCGCTCGGCGTCGAGCATGCGATAGCTCGGACGGCTGTCTGGAAGAGAAGCTCCGGCCACGTCGAGGCCAAAGATGACCGGTACGTGGTCGGAGGAGAGGACGTTACGCGTCTCGGCGGTCGCGAAGTGCCCGATGCCTTTCAGAAGAGCAATATCGAGCCCGTCGGGTTGTCCCCGTGCAGGGAAGATCGTGGGGTCAAACGGCCCCACGGTGATCGCGCCGTTGCGGTGAACAACGCGGGAGAGGCGGCGCCCGCTGCGGCTAACAGTTCGCAAGTTCCACTCGGTGTGTTTCGCATTGAAATCCCCGGCAATGAAAGCTCGCCCCTCCAGCGACAGCAGGACGTCGAAGTCGGCTTCGTCTAGCGGTCTGCTAGGCTGCCGATACACCGACATGAAAAGAATCTTTCCGGCGGTGGTGTTGACGGCCACTCCAGTGGCTTCCAGCGCGTTGAGCGCCAGTAGTTGAACCCGGTGGTGGCGCAGTGACTTCTTCACGTAGATGGCAGTGCCGCCCCCGGGGGTGGCTCTGTCATCTCGGTAGCAGCAAAAATTTGCTGCTCGCACGTCGACCCCGGGTTTGAGGAAGGTCTCCTGCACAAGGCAGATGTCGACCGCCTCGTCCCGTAGGAACTGGCGAAACTCGTCCTGCTGGGGGTGGAGACCCCAAGCGTTGAACGTGCAAATGGTTAACCCATAAATATGGTCGTTATCCATTTTAAGGCTGGCTTCTCCCGGCGGTGGCCTGGGAGGCCACCATCACTGTTCCCACGAGGACCGGTAGCTGCGTCATCAGCTGGTTGAGCGACCGCAGGAGCGCGGCCAGCTCGGTGGTGTTTTCCTTCACCGTTTCGGGAAGGTCTGACTCCTTTGCGACGTTTCCCGTAGTCGGCTGCGGAGCGGCGTGCTGGGAACGCCCTGCGTGGGCGGCAACCCTCCCTACAGCCGCGGGAGCCGGCAAGCCGCCCTCCCCGACTGCAGGCGGTGCCGAGGGCGACGGCAGCTGCGACGGCTGCAGTGCCGGTGCGGCCTCCCCTGCGAGCGGCCGTGGCCTCTCGGAGGGGGCGGCCGGCTTCCCCTTAGCAACGTCCGCGAAGCTGCGGCTCGGGTTTACGCGGCTGGCGCGTTTCCCGCTCTTGAATGCGGCGCATCCCCGGTAACAGGCGACATGGTCCCCGTTACATTTGCAGCACGTCGTTCGGTCCTCCTTCTTCTTCGGGCAGTCCCGCGACGGGTGCTCCTTGGCGCACTTGCAGCAACGCACAGGCATCCTGCAGAACTTTGCCACGTGGTCCATGCGTTGGCAGTTTAAGCACTGGGCTCGCCTGCCTCTCGCGCGGAGTGGCTCGACTTTCACGTCGAAGTGGGCAATGCTTCCAACCTGAAAAATTTTTCGGTTGTCCACATTGTTGACTAAAACCACAAGGAACAAGGGCATGTCCCTGTGGGTCCTGGGCGACCTCATCAGGCCGACGTGGCGGGTCTGGAAGCCGAGTTCCTCCAGCTACCGCTGTAGGAACGCCGGTTCCATCTTCAGCGGCAGGTGACGAACGACGACCTTCAGCTGCTCCGTAGTCTGCGTGAAGCAGTACAACTTCTCGGTCTCACAGAGTTGCATGAGTTTCGCATGGTCCTCTATGCACTCTGCTCTGACCTTGTATGTGTCGGTCCCCGCGATCATCTTCCGCGGTTTTGCGACGGAGTACAGCTTCTCTCTGAGCTCGCTGTACTCCTTACTCCACGGGATGGTAATCAGCGGAGGGCGGCGGGGCAGTTTCGTCGCCGTAGTCGGTGAGGTCCCGTCCCCGTCGGACTCGGCTACTTCCGGTAGGTCTGCAAACCGGTTTGCAGACTCGACCTGTTCCGACGTCACCGGTCCAAACGACCTGGGTCTCGCTGCGTGGCGCCGGAAGGGCGCGATGAAGCCTTCTTCATCCGGCTTCCTCGGCGATGCGGTCGTCGTCCTGCGGCGAACCCTCCTCTTCTTCCGCCTGGCGCGATCGGAACTTGCCTGGGGGGAGGGAGCGTCCTCTACGGCCGCGGCTGGACTCTTCCGTGAGGTTTTCTCGACCTCGGCAGGCTCGTCAGGCGTTGCCAGCCTGGACGTAGGTGAGGGCGTGGCGGCTTCAGTAGCCACCACGGCTGGTGCAACTGCTGGCGCGGCAGCTGTCGTGGCAACTGCGACAGACAATGGCTTGTCGCGACCCACAGGTACCAGGGACCGGAGTCTCGTTAGTACCTCCACCCTGTCCGCGTCGGTTCCCATGGCTAGACGTTGGATGCACATGCAACTCTCATCGGGAGTCAGCATGGCGATGGCAGCGGCACATTCCTCCTTTGTCAGGGTGATCGGCGGCTCGATCCGTCGTCTCGGCAGAGAGAGTGTGCTGGCGCGTCGCCGTCCGTTCGCGGAAATTTCCACGTCCGTCCGACGGCCGCGAGCAACACTCTCACCCGTCGTCCTCGTCGGTGATGGGGGGCCAGACGCTGCCGTCGGCCGGGAAACTTCCCTTAGACCGCCATCTGCCTCACCCTGCGTCTCACTGGAGCGATCGTCTCGTTCGAGCTCCACCTCCATGTCGTAACCCCGAACACGACAACTTTGCCTCTTTTGAAAGACACGACAATTTGCTTTCTCAGAGAGTGGTTCACGCCACGTGGATTTTGCCGCACGAGTTCCTAAAGGCCCTTACAGGCTGATGTCGACTCTGAAAGAGAAAACGCTGGTTAGCGAGAACACGCAAGGCGAGTAGCCAAATGCGTGACCCGCGCAACCGATCGCTACAAAATCACGAGCGAGAGGTTAGCCACGGCAGCTTCAGCACAGAGCGTCCGCACACTTCGCCAGACACAGCGCCAGTGTGCGTGCGTGCGTGTGCGTGACTGTCGGGTTCACGTCTCGTCCGGATCTTTATAGCCGCTGGACCACGGGCTTCTCTGCATGCTCGGCGCCGGTCGGGCCAATCAGGCGTGAGCGCGGAATCGGCGCGGCGGCGCGTGGTGGTGGAAAAGGGATGGGGAGGGGGGGGGGGGGGGAAGCTGCTGGCGCCGGTTCCGGGCGTCTTGTCTGGGTGCGGCCTGTTTATTCCATCAGCCACCACCGACCTGCCCCCATCGGTGGGCCCTCGTCTCATTCTTGATAATGTTGTGTTCCACGCGCTGCTGAGTTGGAAGCCACTATCCCGATTGACCAGGTCAATAGAGAAAGGGGTTCCTCTACGCCCTATTATTATTAATTTTGGTGGACCCACCTATAACCTGGCGGAGTTCAAAAAATGGTTCAAATGGCTCTGAGCACTATGCAACTTAACTTCTGAGGTCATCATTCGCCTAGAACTTAGAACTAATTAAACCTAACTAACCTAAGGACATCACACACATGCATGCCCAGGGCAGGATTCGAACCTGCGACCGTAGCGGTCGCTCGGCTCCAGTCTGTAGCGCCTAGAACGGCACGGCCACTCAGGCCGGCCCTGGCGGACTATATATCACCTGTTCTCAGTGCATATGTTGGAAAGTGTGAACACCATATCTCCAATTCGGTGGATTTTGTTCTAGGGTTGAAGCTTTGATGCTGAGTCCTTCAGATCTATTAGTGAGTTTTGATATGGTATCTCTGTTTACACGTCTCACTCAGGAAGAGTCCCTTAGTTGATTAGTGAAAAACGGGAAGAAGAGTTGGTGAAGCTCTGGCGTCATTCGCTGACTTCCGCATATTTTTTATTTAATGGCAACATTTTTGAACAGAATGTCGGAGTGTCTCTGAGTAGTCCTTCATCACCCATAGTGGCCAATTGATTCGTGGAAGACTTCTAGGATATAGCACTGAGGACTTCGGTTTTGCAACCAACGTGCTTCTGGAGATATATGGATGATACCCTTTTTGTCTGGTCGCATGGATGTGATGCTCTTAACAGATTTTTTGGACCACTTCGTCTTTATCCCCGCATTAAATTTGCCATGTAGGTTGAAAGTAATGGGATGCTTTTATTTTCAGACGTTATGATTTATGAAAAACCAGATGCTACTTTGGGACATAGTGCACACAGAAAGCCGACGCACACAGATCGGTGTCTGCAGTCGAAGAGTTGTCATCCACCACACCAACGCAATGGCATCCTTAGGACTTTGGTACGCAGAGCGTATGCCATTTCCGGCGCGGACAGCGTAACTCAAGAACTTGAGCATATGATGGCTGTTTTCAAGGGAAATGGATACTCCGAGAAGCTTTGGAGTTTGGACCATCACTGGAGGTACATGAAGAAGAACACAGATCGGTGGCCTTTATTCCATATCCTGGGAGCATATCGTTTAAGACTGGAAGAATTTTAAGGAATTTTAATATTAAGAGTGTGTTCTGTCCACCTTCTAAGATTAGGGCACTACTCGGCTCTGTGAAAGAAGATTTGCGGCTTAGGAAACCTGGTGTATACAAAATGCCGTGTCGATGTGGGAAGGCTTACATCGGCCGTTCGAGGCGCACAATTCATGACAGGTGTGTGGAACATCGCCGTCATACGAGGCTACAACAGGTGGAAAAATCGGCAGTATCAGAACATTGCTTAAATGAGGGACATGGTATGAAATTTGACGAAACTGTGATAGTTGCCAATACTTCCAGTTTTTGGAACAGTGTCTATAAAGAGGCAATGAAATTAGGGTTGAGGATAATTTAATCAATAGAGATAATGGGTTTCCTCTAAGCAGGACGTGGAATTCTGTACTATCTCGCATCAAAACAGAACGTTTTTCGGTGCGGGCAGTCTGAGTGTTCGAAAATCGTCCCTGAGTGTGGTATATCGTTGAAACCAGTGTTCCACTAAGGGCGGCGCCACCTACCCAGTTTGGAGGGCAGCTACTGTGATGGGCGGCTCATGCGTTGTGTACGGTACGGTGGTGTATATAGGACGTCGATTTGCAGCTTGGCGTCAGTTCTCAGCGGGACTCATCAACGGAAACAGCATTCTTCTGGGGATGGCGACCACTTGGATCGCCGAAATATCGAATCGATTTTAGGATCTGGCAGCAAACCCGATGACACGTTCAAGACTTATTACTCCGGGAATTCCGACTTAGTCACATATGAAAAGCTATTTATTGTGGTTCACAACAATTAAAAAAATTCTTTCAAGAGCTATCAGTTCACTTCTCTGTGAATAAAAATTGTGGATTACACATATGTAAACATCTGATGTAACCTTATTACTTGTCTGTGCCACAATTTGCCGGGAAAAATGTGATAATAGCTTCCATACAATAAACACCAATGTTGTCAGTGTTTGTTACTCTTTCATTCACACAGCACAGGAATTTGTGCTATGTAGTGTAGTTGACATTTTGCCAATGAAGGATTTAAGTTTGGTTCAATAATGGGGCCAAATTAATGACATTCTTCTTTAAAGCAACATAATACCAAAACCGAAAATGAAGTGACCCTTTATAGCTCATCAACCGTCTCGTGGTTGAGAAATAAAACGTTCTGATGCGTCTTGCAAAAATAAAACAAATGATACCAAAAATCTTATGTTTCAATAATTACTTTCTGTATAAAATCAGCATCGAGCTATAAGAGTAATAAAAATACTTCAAAATACGGACCTCAATTTTTGAACTATAAAACGTTGCAGAGGACACTAAATGTGGAATAAAAGCATGCTGTCTTCAACGGAGAATGGAAGACTTGAAAGACGTTCCGTGTTTTCCATCTGTAAGGGTTTCCAGAGTGATTCCGGATTGAGCTTTAGGGAAGAACAGTGTTTGGTCATCATGAAAAAATCCCGAGAATTACGGAGTTCCCATAAAATGGGGGAAAAAATATGCACGATGATTAGGGTTTAACGTACCGTCGACGACGAGGACTTGGAGAAGAAAGGTAGCGGAAGGAGGGGAGAGAAAATCTAACGCACCCTGCAAAGGAACCAACCAGACATTCGACTGGAGTGGTTTAAGGATGTCTCAGAATACCTACATCAGGATGGCCGGACAGATATTTGAATTACCGTCCTCCCGAACGCAAATAGTCTTAATAGTGTGACACCGAAACTAGATACGGAAATCAGATGTTGAAGGAAGCATCACAGGCTTAACACAGAACAGCGGAGACGTGCTATTGAAAGACACACGCGAATTGCATGTACATGAGAATGTGCATGCTCGAGGCTCAAACAGTGCACTTTTTTTTGAGTTATCATTCTTTCGAATGGTTTCGATGCGCGCCAGTGGCAACCTTCTCGTCTCAGAGCAGCACTTGTGGCCTACGACCGCAATTATTTGCTGTATGTATTTAAATCTCTGTTGCCCCTCTACAGCTTTTACCGCCTGTAGTTCCCTCTCTATAACAGATATTATGCCATCCTGCCCCTTCTTCCAATCATTGTATTCCTTTCGTCGGCGATTTAGTGGATAAACTTCTAATTTCTTTCCTCATCTGTTAACCAAATTTTCAATATTCGTCTATAGCATCACATCTCCAAAACTTATATTCTCTTCTGCTCTCGTTTGCCCACAGTCCACCTTTCAGTACCATACAACGCTGTGCTCCAAAAGTGCATTCATATAAATTTCTTCTTCAAATTAAGGCCTATGTTTTATACTGCTAGACTTCTCTTGCTCCTTTTGTCAGTATTAGTCTGCTTTTTATACCCTTCTTGCTCTGTAGTTCACGGATTATTTTGTTACTTAGGTAGCAGAATTCCTTAACTTCGTCTATTTCGTCATCCCCAATACCGATTTTAGGTTTCTCGCTGTTCTCATTTCTGCTACTTCTGTTTGTTTTCGTCTATCTTCGATTTAATCTCAATCCATATTGTGACTGTTCCTTCAACTCAACATATCGTGTAATTATTCTTAATACTCACTCAAGATAGCAACGTCATCAGCGAATCTGATAACTGATAAGATTTTACTCCCACTCTTGAACTTTTGTTTTATTTCCATCATTCCTTCTTCGATGCGTACATTGAACATTAGAGGTGAAAGACTGCATCATTACACCCTTTTAAATCCGAGCACTTTGTTCTTGGTCTTCCATATTGTTTGCCTGTATCTTACCCCTATTTTTCTCATAATTTCGATCATCTTGCATCATTTTACATTGTCGAACGCTTATTCTAGGTGGACAATTCCTCTGAATGTGTCTCGATTTTTCTTCAGTCTTGCTTCTTTGTGAAACGCAACGTTACAACTGTGTCTCTGGTGCCTTCAGATTCCGTAAATCCAAAAGGACCGTCATTTAACACATGATTTATTTTCTTTTAGATTCTTCTTTATTTTATTCTTGCCAGCAATTTGGATGTATGAACTATTAAACTGATTCTGCCATAGTTCTCGCACTCGTCGACTCTTGTAATCTTCCGAATTGTGTGGATGATCTTTTTCCGAGAGCCGGATCGTATATTGTTAGACTCATATATTCTGCACGACAACGTGAACAGTAGGTTCGTTGCCACTTCCCTCAATGATTGTAGAAATTCCAAGGAAATGTTACCTATCCCGTCTGCCTTATTTGATATTCAGTCTCTCAAAGCCTTACTGAAACATTTCCTTACAGTAAACTAGGCAAAAATTCGGTCTCACATCCCATATGGAATCTGTACAACATTCAGAGAGGAAGTTTTTCATCGTAAGTAGATGCATACGAGATGCACATTGTACTTTAGAAAATAGAAATATATCGAACTACTTAGTACTATTCCTAATATTCACACACTCATGCCCCCAAGTTTGGAATCCGCGAAACAATAAGAGACATGCAGATTACACTAAAGCACTCCTGGCGATATAGTGACACGAAACACTGATACGAATGCAAGGTATACCGGAGATGTAATCACAGGCCGTGGGTGGCGCTTAACGTGTTTGGTTCCCCCTGTCGATTGCATACAGATTATCAATAAGGTTTATAGTGCATTCACTTCTCGATAAGGGGTACTTCAGGGTCGCCCCACACCATGACTCTGGCCGGGCTGCACACTACGACTTACATTGTCTTTCACTCATGGACCCACGCCCTCATAAAGTCAGTGGTGGCGCGTGTTGGTTGTGCAGAGAATGCAATACTTCGGCCTGTTGAGGGCTATTCCTGATCAAACGGAAGCAATTCCAGGAAGTAATCTAGAACTATGGGCACGTAATTCTTCGAGCTGAAGATCTACTGGATTGGTCATCTGTCAAACAAGTACTGCTGTTTATCAAACGGAACCGTCGTACTCCTACACCACGTGATAGTAGCAGGTTTCGTTGCGTAATGTTCTTCCTATAAGCACCAGATTAGAACCAGAAATCGTATACAGTACGTCTGTAATTTTTTGTGTTAGTATGTCAGAAATGTAACGAAAATCTTTGTTTTATATACTTCTAAGAATACAGGGAAGCATTATATACCGGTAGGTATTGTACATTAACCGGGATCTTTTTACTGCATGGTGTTTACACATATAATTCTCAAACCTAAGCTCACAGTACACATTTGGGACCAATAAATACTACACGTCTGTCCACCTCGACAGACGAAAACATACAAAGCGGTCTCCTGCTGGCGTGTAGTTTCTGTCAGTTCTTTCTACGTTTTTTCACCACAGTTAGGTGCTCAAAGTGTCTCCATAACATTATGTTTTATTGTTGTACGTACCTCAAAGATTCACTAACGTATCATAATCCATGTAAATCGACATGTGCTGCTCCTTTGCTGATGAATACATACAACAGTGAAAACTATTTAATCTTAAGAAAAAGAAGAATCTTCATGTTTGGCTTAAAATGGTACGTCAAGAACAAACGTTTGCTCCCAGAGCAAAAGTCGCCCTTAAAGCCTATGAAGTACAGGGGTTTTGGTTCAGAATTGTGAGGGATTATACTGTTAATATTATAGCAGAAATTGTAGTTAAAACGGCGTACTGAAATGGGACGGGCTCGTCTTTTGGTACCAACTCTCATGGCATACCTTAGTGTAACAAAAAATTATTTTCTAAAATATGGACCTCTCAAAGTGATTCAATATTACGGAATGGAAATTTATAGATTTATTGATATTCGGAATTTTCAGTATTCATTTACAACATGTCTTATTTTTGTCATACTCTTTAATGTGCAGGATTGAATACACTCTTGTATGTGTACTCGTACATACGTCGGGAAAGTATGTAAATCATGTGATGATCTGTTTTTCGAATTAGCAGCATCCTGGGTCGAAGATGGAACCTTGGAGTATTTGATCACATACCTGCTGAAAATATTAGGTTTGTCCCAGAACTCTGAGAAAAAAGATACGCATAACTGAGATAAATATCAATTACCATGTGATACAATAATGTCTAATTAAAGCCGACGTTTATGAAGTGTCAACTTTGGAGAGTGCATTTGCTTCAGCACATTTTATGGTAATTTTACTAAAGAAGTTTGTTTGACTTGCGAACGTTCTTGTGAGTCCCGAGCTAGTAACCGTTCGGTACTGTAACTTTTGTCTACGTGAACAATTCTCAGGTTCAGTGAACGGTAAGGTACATATATTAAATTATATAGTGCGCAAAGGAGTTGGAGGACACATGAAGATATTTATATACTCATATTCTTCTTATCAATTTTTTGTAGATTTGCGGAAGAAGAATTGTGATCGCGTTTGATGACTTTCGGGAGTCCGCTCATTGCAGGTCTAATCATATAATTTATTTCATGTTATTGAATTTCTTTCATTATTCGTCCTGGCTGTATACTTATTCACCTACAGAGAGAAAGTTTAGCAGCCTCATCTCCAAGTAGAGCTACAAGTATGAAGGCTTCCCGCGCTATCTTGAAACGTTCGATGCGCGGGGAACATTGGGCAACCTCCATGCTCCAAACCACACCCACGTATCGTGGCGTATCAGTAAACACAGGAAAGAGGGAGAAAATGGGTGATATAGTACAAATGTCCCGTCGAGAACGGGGTCATTTGTATTGGAATACAGGTTCGGATTGTACAAGGGTAGGAAATTCATTTCAGCCCTGCAGTCTTCAGAGGAACCATCGCAACAGACACCTCATTCACTCAACTAAATTTTCATGGGTGCCTGAGATCTGAACCAAACTAATTTAGAATGCAGCGCACCAAGTCGCTCTTCATAGTGACGAGGGACGCCAAGAAGCGCCAGTTTAGCTTGAAGTTCTGATGCATTCGGTACGTGAAAGAAAAAGAAATACCTTAACAGCAATTACACTTCCAGTAGGTGGCGTTGGACAGCTTTCAAATACTTCAAGTACTTAATAACATATGATTATACAGCTGTAACTAATAATCTTCATTAAAACTAAGTCAGGTAAAGGTAGATTTAGAGAACGACGTAGTTTTAGTGACAGTATTTGTGTAATAAAACGGCTCTAAGAGAGTTTAACTTTTGAAACCTAAATTTCTTTTACAGTTTTTGGAAAAGCTCTCGATGGATCATAGTAAGTAATGGGAAGTAAGAAATGACAGTGAAAATCATCCACACATCATAAAGGTAATAATAGACTTACGTCGTGAAACGGAAATAGTAACAATACAGGATAGAAAACGACAGATGCGATGAAAATCAACCAACGAGTGAAACCGGGACGTTTTCTCTAATCCATTCTTTTTATTTAAATTTCCCTTGTCCTTAAGAATAGGAAACTACATAATTATGAATAGAAAACCCCACTAATTTAAGTGCATTGCTGTACGAATATGACAATAGAACATAAAAAGAAGACGAAGATGACCTCCAGACAGCAATAAATTGGTTAAACGAAATTAGCATAAAATACAATCTTAAAATGTCAGAACATAGGAAACAGATTATGGTCACTGAAGATGACTGACCAGTGTGACCAAAAATGATCATTAACACCGAAACAATTTAACAAGTGTTACATTTAATTATCTCTGCCGCGACACGATTAAGATTAATGACAGAGACGAAAAGTCGCAAAAATTTCAAGCAATAGATAGACCTACTAATAGTAGACTTAGGTACCAAACCCGAGGCCGGCCGCTGTGGCCGAGCGGTTCTAGGCGCTTCAGTCCGGAACCGCGCGACCGCTACGGTCGCAGGTTCGAATCCTGCCTCAGTCTTGGATGTAGGTGATGTCCTTCGGTTAGTTAGGTGTAAGTAGTTCTAAGTCTAGGGGACTGATGACCTCAGATGTTAATTCCGATAGTGCTTAGAGCCATTTGAACCATTTCAATCAAACCCGAGTAGATACAGTACACTCTAAGAAAAATAAAATAAAAGTGACAATAAAAAGTAAGAGCCCTGCCAAAAATGGTCCAAACTTCCACACTTTCTCAACTGGGGAGAGATTCGACGACGTTGCTGGCCAAGGTAGGGTCTGCCAAGCGCGAAGACAAGTAGTAGAAATTCTCGTCATGTGCACGAGGACATTATCTACCGGAAATGAGAGCCCAGGATGGCTTGCCGTGAAGAGCAAGAAAAGGGGACGTAGAATATCGTCGACGTACCGTTGTGTTGTAAGGGTCCTGATATGAAATGAAATATCTCCTCACACCGACATATGGCGTGCGACAGTCAGGTTGGTGCACCAACACTGTCCGGGCGCCTCCATACACGTCTGCATCCTGGAAGCTCACTGACTGTAGTAGAATTGCCTCCACTGATGAGAGCAGTTTCGAATTGTGCCCTGATGACGAGCGAAAGCGTACCCGGTGGGTACCGAAAAGAGGTAGGCTACCAACCTGTCAGCCGGCCGCTAAGGAGCCCGGTAATCAGGAGTGATGGTGTAGGGTGCTATTTCTGTTTATAACATGACCCCTTTGGTTGTCATTCACGGCACCCGTATAGCACGTCGACGATATTCTGCGCCCCGTTTCGTTGCCCTTCATGGCAAGCCATCCTGACGTTTATTTCAGCTAGATATTGGCCGCTCACACACGGCGACAGTTTCTACTCCTCGTCCACGTACTTGCCAAACAGAACATTGAGCAGCAAGATTCCCAAATCTCCCACTAATTGATAATCATTGAAGTGTCATGGGCCGTGTCCTCCAACCAGCTCGCGATTTTGACGATGTAACGCACCAGCTGGACAGAATGTGGCATGATATCCCTCAGGGGGACATCCAATAACTCTACCAATCAATGCCAAGCTAAATAACTACCTGCATATTGGCCAGAGTTGATCAGAAAATGGCTCCAAGCACTATGGAATTCAACATCTGAGGTAGTCAGTCCCCTGGACTTAGAACTACAGTATTGGCCATTAAAACTGCTACACCAAGAAGAAATGCAGATGATAAACGGGTATTCATTGCACAAATATATTATACTAGAACTGACATGTGATTACATTTTCACGCAATTTGGATGCATAGGTCCTGAGAAATCAGTACCCACAACAACCACCTCTGGCCGTAATAACTGACTTGATACGCCTGGGCATTGAGTCAAATGGTTCAAATGGCTCTGAGCACTATGGGACTTAACAGCTGTGGTCATCAGTCCCCTAGAACTTAGAACTACTTAAACCTAACTAACCTAAGGACATCACACACATCCATGCCCGAGGCATGTCTTGCGCTTGTCTCACGACAATTAGAAATAATTTTTCTTTTTGGCCTCTTTTGGCCTCAGGACAATTAAAAATTACAAACCGATGTCATTTTGCCTTTTGTGCTGGTTTTGGGCTCAGGACAATAAAAACCGATTTTCCATCCGATGTGGTACGATTTTTCCGTGATAAGTGAGCATACCTAACTAATAGTGTTACAACTGTTGACTGCCGACGTTATGCACATTGAACAGTAATGTAATGGTGTAAAGTGTAACTCAAACCATAGTCGTCGTATTGTGATTAATCTGTCATTTATAGCTTACCTCATTTACACTAAGACGCTTACAGCGGGACGTGTTGGTAAATTTTTACTTAATATGTTTTATAGAACTATGCCGATACCGTTACTGACGGATGACAGTGAGAGTTGGATCCTTTAAAATGATAGATAACCACAGAAACCTGTGAGTGGCGACTGCTGTGGTGACAAGTGCAACAGGCGCTAACAGCAACCCGCAGAACTTACAGCATGGCGGCGGCACTTCTGTCCGCATGAGGCGGAACTTCAAACCGGCCAGCTTAACGGCAGATCAACAGAGGGCAGCATCAGTCGGGCGGGCGAGAGGAAGCTCCCAGGTGGGCTCGCCGCCCCGAACAGTGCGCATAGGTTGAACTATTTCCTGTTTCCGCCGAAACTATGTTGGAGGCAATTAAAGTGAAGTGTCACTCTCCGGCCACGCCACATTGGCATTCTGCAATTCCGACGCAGCCAGCATCTTGCCTGGGCCCCTATTCTGCATCTTCCAGCCGATCTGCCGATCGAATCGGTAGACGAGGAGTGAACTGAGGCGCCATCGTCAGTTCTCCAAGTGCCAACCAATCAGAAACAAGCTGCCGTGGATCCTTGCATGCGCACTGCAGCGCGCACGGCGCCTCAAACGCTAAGAGGCTAGCAGCCGACACAGGCACCCTATTCTTTTCAGTACCGAAAAGTGTGTTCAGAGCACTTATATAGTACTCCTCAAATTTCGCTGACTACGAGTTCCCATGAAAGCATAAACTGTCATAAATGCACAGTTACGTCATTTTATTATGATTCACATAGATATCTTGTTTTGGATTTTACGTTTCGGAATATGAGTTAAGAATGGTGTGTAGTATCACTTTGTACAAATACATCTAGAAAAACACCCAAAAAATTGTTTAGCAAATTGTCAAAGAACAAGGAGATGCGTGGCATAAGGCTGTAACTCGTTCTAGAGATCCAAATGATGAAGTAGCCTACTTCCCCACATGGTACATCAACGATTTGGGCCTTAAAAACAAATTTAAAAAAATGGTTCAAATGGCTCTGAGCGCTATGGGACATAACTTCTGAGGTCATCAGTCCCCTATAACTTAGAACTACTTAAACCTAACTAACCAAAGGGCATCACACACATCCATGCCCGAGGCGGGATTCGAACCTGCGACCGTAGCGGTCACGCGGTTCCAGACTGTAGCGCCTAGAACCGCACGGCCACCCCGACCGGCAAAATTTAATGAACGCCTTTTCGAGAATGAGTGTGAAGTGCAGCTACTGAAGTTCATCGTCGTCTATAACATGAATGTGACGATTAAAAATGTTTCATATATGGTGGGACACCCTAAAAATATTGTTTGGGTATCTTTCACCTCTGTCTACTGCTGTTAAATATTCGATTGCAGCTACTTACTTATGACAAGCAAGATTACAAAGATAATTGCTGTTACTTTCATTTGCAGTAATTTAAGTTGTGCTCTTAGATTCCTGTCTAACCACTCACTCGGAAATCGCTACGTATTATTTTATGACAAGGAAAAATAAAATTGTCACTGTCAGTTGTTTCACACACAACAAATTCACCTGTAGCAATTTCATCTTCCATCCCTTAAAAATACGGAAAACACGATATGAAAATTCTCATCTCTGAGAAAGCGCGCTCTTTCTTGTAAATAACAACGGTTATTGCAGAAAAATACTTAACTTTCATGAATAACAGAGTTTCAGAAGTGTTGCAAACACGAAGAGAAATAAAAATGTTTTGTACACAACTGGATGCGAACCTACAACTTGCAGCACCACATCTTGTTTCCTCAACCACTACTTTTTTTCCACGACTACTCGTATACTGAAAGACTTTACTCCTGCTTATTCTAATGGAGAGGGATGCAGGCTGACTTTATAGCCGAATGATGTTGCTGTAGGCCACAAATGTATCAAGTTTTGAAAAGTTTTCATCATCAGGCTTCACAAAATTCCTTTCCATTGCTACTTAAAAGTTATAAACGCGATTCGACAGTTAACAACTAAATCATTTGCGAGAAAAAGTATGCGAAATCACCAGTAACTTGAGCTAACATTAATGCAATATGTGGAAGCAGGGACAACATCTTGTAATTCAATGATTTTTAAATTATTAATTATATGAAAATAATAGGTATTATTTGAGAATATTGACCAAAAAACCTTCCCATGAACCATGCACCTTGCCGTTGGTGGGGAGGCTTGCGTGCCTCAACGATACAGATAGCCGTACCGTAGGTGCAACCGCAACGGAAGGGTATCTGTTGAGAGGCCAGACAAACGTGTGCTTCCTGAAGAGGGGCAGCAGCCTTTTCATTAGTTTCAGGGGCAACAGTCTGGATGATTGACTGATCTGGCCTTGTAACACTAACCAAAATGGCCTTGCTGTTCTGGTGCTTCAAATGGCTCTGAGCACTATGGGACTTAACATCTATGGTCATCAGTCCCCTAGAACTTAGAACTACTTAAACCTAACTAACCTAAGGACATCACACAACACCCAGTCATCACGAGGCAGAGAAAATCCCTGACCCCGCCGGGAATCGAACCCTGGAACCCGGGCGCGGGAAGCGAGAACGCTAACGCACGTCCACGAGCTGCGGACAAAACTAACTTAATCATAGCTAATACTTGGTTTAAGAATCATCAAAGAAGGTTGTATACATGGAAGAACCCTGGAGATACTAAAAGGTAACAGACAGATTATATAATGGTAAGACTGAGATTTAGGAACCAGGTTTTAAATTGTAAGACATTTCCAGCGGCAGATGTGGACTCTGATCACAACCTATTGCTTATGAACTGTAGATTAAAAATGAAGAAACTGCAAAAAGCTGGGAATTTTAGGAGATGGGACCTGGATAAACTGAAAGAACCAGAGATTGTACAAAGTTTCAGGGAGAGCACAAGGGAACAATTGACAGGAATGGGGAAAAGAAATACAGTAGAAGAAGAATGGGTAGCTTTGATGGATGAAATAGTGAAGGCAGCAGAGGATCAAATAGGTAAAAAGACGAGGGCTAGTAGAAACCGCTGGGTAACAGAAGAAATATTGAATTTAATTGATGAAAGGAGAAAATATAAAAATGCAGTAAATGAAGCAGGCAAAAATGAATACAAAGGTCTCAAAAATGATATCGACAGGAAGTGCAAAATGGCTAAGCAGGGATGGCTAGAGGAAAAATGTAAGGATGTAGAGGCTTATCTCACTAGGGGTAAGATAGATACTGCCTACAGGAAAATTAAAGATACCTTTGGAGAAAGAAGAACCACTTGCATGAATATCAAGAGCTTTGATGGAAACCCAGTTCTAAGCAAAGAAGGGAAATCAGAAAGGTGGAAGGAGTATACAGAGGGTTTATACAAGGGCGATGTACTTAAGGGCAATATTATGAAAATGGAAGAGGATGTAGATGAAGATGAAATTGGAGATATAATACTGCGTGTGGAGTTTGACAGAGCACCGAAAGACCTGAGTCGAAACAAGGCCCTGGGAGTAGACAACATTCCATTAGAACTACTGACAGCCTTGGGAGAGCCAGTCCTGACAAAACTTTACCATCTGGTGAGAAAGATGTATGAGACAGGAGAAATACCCTCAGACTTCAAGAAGAATATAATAATCCCAATCCCAAAGAAAGCAGGTGTTGACAGATGTGAAAATTACCGAAATATTAGTATAATAAGTCACAGCTGCAAAATACTAACGCGAATTCCTTACAGACGAATGGAAATACTGATACAAGCCGACCTCGGGGAAGATCAGTTTGGATTCCGTAGAAATGTTGGAACACGTGAGGCAATACTGACCATACGACGTATCTTAGAAGAAAGATTAAGGAAAGGCAAACCTACGTTTCTAGCATTTGTAGACTTAGAGAAAGCTTTTGACAATGTTGATTGGAATACTCCCTTTCAAATTCTGAAGGTGGCAGGAATAAAATACAGAGAGCTAAAGGCTATTTACAATTTGTACAGAAATCAGATGGCAGTTATAACAGTTGAGGGGTATGAAAGGGAAGCAGTGGTTGGGAAGGGAGTGAGACAGGGTTGTAGCCTATTCCCGATGTTATTCAATCTGTATATTGAGCAAGCAATAAAGGAAACAAAAGAAAAGTTCGGAGTAGGTATTAAAATCCATGGAGAAGAAATAAAAACTTTGAGGTTCGCCGATGACATTGTAATTCTGTCAGAGACAGCAAAGGACTTGGAAGAGCAGTTTAATGGAATGGACAGTGCCTCGAAAGGAGGGTATAAGATGAACATCAACAAAAGCAAAACAAGGATAATGGAATGTAGTCTAATTAAGTCGGGTGATGCTGAGGGAATTAGATTAGGAAATGAGGCACTTAAAGAAGTAAAGGAGTTTTGCTATTTGGGGAGCAAAATAACTGATGATGGTCGAAGTAGAGAGGATATAAAATGTAGACTGGCAATGGCAAGGAAAGCGTTTCAGAAGAAGAGAAATTTGTTAACATCGAGTATTGATTTAAGTGTTAGGAAGTCGTTTCTCAAAGTATTTGTATGAAGTGTAGCCATGTATGGATGTGAAACGTGGACGATAAATAGCTTATACAAGAAGAGAATAGAAGCTATCGAATTGTGGTGCTACAGAAGAATGCTGAAGAGTAGATGGGTTGATCACATGACTAATGAGGAGGTATTGAATAGAATTGGGGAGAAGAGGAGCTTGTGGCACAAGTTGACTAAAAGAAGGGTTCGGTTGATAGGACATGTTCTGAGACATCGAAGGATCACCAATTTAGTATTTGAGGGCAGCGTGGCGGGTAAAAATCGTAGAGGGAGACCAAGAGATGAATACACTACACAGATTCAGAAGGATGTAGGTTGCAGTAGGTACTGGGAGATGAAGCTTTCACAGGATAGAGTAGCATGGAGAGCTGCATCAAACCAGTCTCAGGAATGAAGACCACAACAACAACATTGACCAAAAATGTTTTTCGATGTATTAATCATTCACAATAAGAACAATACAAACTGTATTTCCTACAAAGGGAAACAGTCTATTATGAACTCACTTTCCACTTGGATATGTCTTGATGATACTTCAGTAAAACTTAATCACTGAATCTGAAACTAAAACCACTCACTAATTGTAAAATAACGAATTCTAGCTGTACAAAAATGAGACCAAACTGAATGAGTTGCCATACCGAAACCTAACCACCTCCTGGTAAAACTGTCGAAAAACCGACGAGAGGACCGATCAGTAACAGGTCTCAAAAGCTTACGGAATAGCAACTTCGGATGAAGGACGGAAAGTGACGTCACTACCGAGGCTAAGATACCGCACTGACCGGTGCGAACGATGCGGAATACGGTCCCTGGATGGTGAATACCACTATCAACTCCTCTACTATTCGCTGCCACCTTGAAGTGGTCCGGAGCTCGTGGTCGTGCGGTAGCGTTCTCGCTTCCCGCGCCCGGGTTCCCGGGTTCGATTCCCGGCGGGGTCAGGAAGTTTCTCTGTCTCGTGATGACTGGGTGTTGTGTGCTGTCCTTAGGTTAGTTAGGTTTAAGTAGTTCTAAGTTCTAGGGGACTGATGACCATAGATGTTAAGTCCCATAGTGCTCAGAGCCATTTGAACCATTTTTTTGAACCCTGAAGTGGTATTTTGCCAAACCGAATGCCGCCGTGTCGAGAGGACTTGTTATTCTTGGAAAGTGGCGGACTTAGTGACACTATTACACACTACGCTGATATACGTTTTAAAGGACTCAACCAGTGACAGTTACTTTTTTGAACTCAGTCTAGGTAGTTCTTTTTTTCTGAAGTTAGTTTTTGTATTAATTCCAAATCTGTGAAGTTATTTGTTGTGTTGAAAAATAATTTTGCTTAATTATTTACTTGGTGAACGTTTCATGTAATATAACCAAAGGAAGGGACGTGTCAAGACTGTGGAGATAACTGAAACGTATTTTGTGTATATGACAGTCAAGGTGTTTCCTTTGTAATATGAAAGTTATACAATGAAGGAACTGGCATTCATTCTTTCAACAAATATTCAAGCGCACCTGTATAATCATACATCGTGGAAGACCTTATAGAATGCGTTACTTGCTTTTCCTGTGTGCAGTTTGACATGAAATTTTGGTAGTAACATAGTCTGCCACCGAATAAGTAGAAAGTTAAAGAATATCTGTTGTAGAGCATCAGCGATCGAAGCTGTCACAGAAACCTTAGGACTTGTCAGTTTTTCTCCGTGAAATCTGTCTTCACTGGTTACTGAATGAGGTAGGTCTCGATATACAATGTGTGCGTTGTCATGTCGAAGAGTGTTCGTAAATTTGAAGTTTTGGTTAGGTACAAATCATAACTACTTTATTTTCATTACAGTCTCGTCAGTCCATAGTAAAACAGACTGTTACAGCAGGATTGTTTCGATTTTACAAGAACATATCTTTCACAGAAACAGAAAATGAAAACCTGAGACGATTATTGACTTATAGATAGTAATGCAAAGTTTTTATTTTGATAACACCCATCAGATTTTACAATAATATGTCTTTTACATGCATAGGGAACGTTTATTAAGTCAGTTTAGAATTAAAGTTTTCATTTACCTTTCACAACTATTTAACACGCCCTTCACTAAATTGAGACCATAGCCGAACTCGTCCTATTGCTTTTGCAACAACTGGATTTACTGCGTTCACTTGTTGCTATGGCTTGTCGCAGTTCACGAAAAGTTTCGAAGGGGAGGCTGATGAACAGTCTTTCACAAACCGACACCAAAAAAATTGATGGTGCAGTGTGAGGTCTGTACGCCGTTATGGGCCATTCATCGTTCAGGGCAGCTCATTATTAAGTAATGGTCTTACATACACGTCCAGTGCTGTGGCGCTTCATCTTGCTGAAAACTAAAATATTCAACATATTCTCGCTGTTGTATAACGATCGAGCAAGTTGCACAGGAAGCGCCTCTGCCAGAAACCATATGAACTGGAAACTTACAACTATCGCCAAGGTAAAGATTCAGTTTCATTCTGAAAGCAAAATTTACCTCATTGTTTATGTTTTCATACATTCAGAAGATACATACGGTCAGTCTGAATGAAACTACATGTGTTTAACAAATGCATGCAGCTTTTAAAAGGGGACGCGGAGACCATTAGGAATCCACGTGAAGACAAATTGCCACACGTCATGTACGAGTATATTTGCTTTTCGTATCGTACGCCATCTTGGCGACGGTAGAATTTGCTGTTGGGTGATTTGGCCAAGCCGCAACAAGTGAAAGGAAGTAATTTTTCAAGCACCATTCACAGTTAAATAGTAAACACCAACAAAAATCAATTTAAAATCTCGTCCTACACGTTACGTGTAATCAAATTATTAGCAGTTTGATTAGGACCGTTGTTAAAAGCAATACAATATCAAATTCAGAATAAGAATCTTTAAATAGGTGACATCACAGAGGGTCAGACCTCAGCTGGCCCAGTCGCCATAACAGGACCAACCAACAGGAATTCCGGGTACTGATATAAGGGCAAAGGGCAGTTGGAATCAGATCAACAAACTAAAAACTAATATTAGATTTTAAATATAAAGAGTCCAAATAGGTTTTCTTTTTTGGAACCAGAAACTGAAACATTTTAAAGTCCAAAAATGTGACACAGTAGGAAAGTTGGGTAAATATTAAATAATTTGAAGTTTTTGAGGTTGGCCTGACATAAACGGCCATAAATGATTTAAACAATGAAATTTTCAAAATTTATTCTCTTTAGTAAAATTCCAATATAATTGCAGGAGGACTTAGTTTGAAAGGTACGGGTAGTAATGTATATACACTCCTGGAAATGGAAAAAAGAACACATTGACACCGGTGTGTCAGACCCACCATACTTGCTCCGGACACTGCGAGAGGGCTGTACAAGCAATGATCACACGCACGGCACAGCGGACACACCAGGAACCGCGGTGTTGGCCGCCGAATGGCGCTAGCTGCGCAGCATTTGTGCACCGCCGCCGTCAGTGTCAGCCAGTTTGCCGTGGCATACGGAGCTTCATCGCAGTCTTTAACACTGGTAGCATGCCGCGACAGCGTGGACGTGAACCGTATGTGCAGTTGACGGACTTTGAGCGAGGGCGTATAGTGGGCATGCGGGAGGCCGGGTGGACGTACCGCCGAATTGCTCAACACGTGGGGCGTGAGGTCTCCACAGTACATCGATGTTGTCGCCAGTGGTCGGCGGAAGGTGCACGTGCCCGTCGACCTGGGACCGGACCGCAGCGACGCACGGATGCACGCCAACACCGTAGGATCCTACGCAGTGCCGTAGGGGACCGCACCGCCACTTCCCAGCAAATTAGGGACACTGTTGCTCCTGGGGTATCGGCGAGGACCATTCGCAACCGTCTCCATGAAGCTGGGCTACGGTCCCGCACACCGTTAGGCCGTCTTCCGCTCACGCCCCAACATCGTGCAGCCCGCCTCCAGTGGTGTCGCGACAGGCGTGAATGGAGGGACGAATGGAGACGTGTCGTCTTCAGCGATGAGAGTCGCTTCTGCCTTGGTGCCAATGATGGTCGTATGCGTGTTTGGCGCCGTGCAGGTGAGTGCCACAATCAGGACTGCATACGACCGAGGCACACAGGGCCAACACCCGGCATCATGGTGTGGGGAGCGATCTCCTACACTGGCCGTACACCACTGGTGATCGTCGAGGGGACGCTGAATAGTGCACGGTACATCCAAACCGTCATCGAACCCATCGTTCTACCATTCCTAGACCGGCAAGGGAACTTGCTGTTCCAACAGGACAATGCACGTCTGCATGTATCCCGTGCCACCGAACGTGCTCTAGAAGGTGTAAGTCAACTACCCTGGCCAGCAAGATCTCCGGATCTGTCCCCCATTGAGCATGTTTGGGACTGGATGAAGCGTCGTCTCACGCGGTCTGCACGTCCAGCACGAACGCTGGTCCAACTGAGGCGCCAGGTGGAAATGGCATGGCAAGCCGTTCCACAGGACTACATCCAGCATCTCTACGATCGTCTCCATGGGAGAATATCAGCCTGCATTGCTGCGAAAGGTGGATATACACTGTACTAGTGCCGACATTGTGCATGCTCTGTTGCCTGTGTCTATGTGCCTGTGGTTCTGTCAGTGTGATCATGTGATGTATCTGACCCCAGGAATGTGTCAATAAAGTTTCCCCTTCCTGGGACAATGAATTCACGGTGTTCTTATTTCAATTTCCAGGAGTGTATTACAAGTAATTGAAAGTGAGCTACCTTAAGAATAAACATTTCTTTGAGGTTTATTAACTATAAGGACTTCAGAACGGCAGAGACTTTCTGTATAGTATAAATTATACTTGACTGGTTAGCAGCAACACAGTGACAAAGGCCGTACCACAGTCTTCCAGCTGCAGGCTGCCATTTGCAGATTGGACTGCCCAATGGAACAGATATTAAACCCCCAGTACATTGGGCCTTGATGACTCAAAAGCTGATTCAGACTACACAGCATCCGTACAGCTTAAGAAGCGCAAAACTTTTCTAGGCTAACGAGGACTTCTAGTCCAAATAACTCTTAAAACTAACGACAACCGAACGTTGAAACAGCTTTGCTATCCAAAATGATATGTCCCAGTATATTTTACCTGTATTTATTACACTCAATGGAAATGTGGTATCAATTTATATTCAACTGCTAGCTACTAAATACAAAACATACGAATACCACCATGCATACGCTTTGCGTTGCATTTACCCAAACTGATAAATCACGGCAGCGTACAAATATGAGCGGAGTCAGTTGCAATTAAAATTTGTACCAATTCCTGCAATACAGCTGAACAACATACTTCTGCAGAATTTACAGTCAGTCTAAAAACTTGAGTAAAGTACCACGGTACACAGGCAACAGATATACTCATCAAAATAATTATAATCTTGACAAAATGGCCAAGTGGGTTAATACTTGCACATTCCTGGCACGGGAAACTGACGTGGAAGTGCGTGAAATTCATAGCAAGGTGTTCCATCGGCCAGAGCCGCACGGCCCATTACAACGACTATGCAGGTGGCTCGGTATACGATCCACGGGGGGCAACCGGCCAAAATCCAGTAGTACAGCCACACGTCATCAACTGGCTCTGACCCGCCGCATTTGCATTCAGTATGACTGCTCACTTCTTGGCGCCTGGCGGGGCCGATCCGAGACTGTCCGACCACACCCACACAGCAATAATTATTGTTGCTGATGTAAAGTATGCTCGTGTGTCAACATCCATTCCTACTGTGAATATGTGATGTTCTTCGCACACGCCCTCTTGTACACCCTGCGTGGCACTGAATACAAAATAGAAGCGATAGGAGCCTGCACGGCTCAGCTTTATAGAGGCGCTCTGAAAACGAGAGCGTCTTGAGATAGCTTGAAGACAATGAACAGCCGTAGATGCTCTCACCACACGTGGCCTCTGGTTGTTTATCTGTACATTATAGTAATTTCTCAATCCCTGATCGTAACTCTGTGGTTAAGCAGGATGTTAAACAGATTAGCTTCTAAGCTAATGGTATTCGGCCGTATGATGCATCAAACTGTAGTAATCAGCTGCATATGTTTTCCTGTCTGGCCCACCCTGACGAAACGTATCACGATTCTGTAAAGTAGTCACATCATCTACACTTTACACTCTGTAAGAATGAACTGAAGCACCAAACATGTGAAACTCATTTAGATCTTTCTGTTCACGAGATCTCTTACTTTACTACATCTTGGTTGAATTATTTTTACTTTTGTAAACCTTTTGACATATATTCACGATGTCGCCTTGTAATCAAAACATTTGATGGGATCATATTGTATTTATGCCACTAGACTGAACACTTTTTCGCAAAATTATTGTCACACCATTGGTGATAAAGAGAAACCACTGGAAGTAAAAGCAATATCGGAAGCGCGCGGAACTGGGCCACCGACTGGTCTCAGAATCCGATAGGTGCATGCGGGACTGTTATACTCACTTCCACAAATGTATCATGGGCCTCAATTCCTCGTACGTTTCATCGCATCCGTCAAAACAGTCAATGACATATACTCCGTATTGTTTGCCGCATCCACCAACTTCTCATCCCTGTGACCTAACACTGCTTTCTATTCGTACGCGTACATATACTTCGCTTACAGCTGCGTAATAAAGCGTATGAAAGATTTTAGAAGTTTGGTGACCGCTTACTTTTCTAGAGGACGATCACAGGCCGGTCGCATAGCCCGATTACCTATTTGCTAACTTATAGATAATTGATTTAAAATTCAGAAATAAGAAGACCTTTAATTTTCATGTACGTATAACGTGAAAAATCTCAAGTACTTTTGCTCACGACTGACATTCAACACATCCGCACACGTCTAGCCTCGATGTTCTCTAATTGCACCGGTAATTATTCATCCAGAAATCGGTGATACAGATTAACTGTTAACCTGTTTGGTAAAGTATATGGTCCTATGAGTCTGTCACTTACAATTCCTGGGCTTAAATTTATACTGAAGTGATCCTGATACCTCACCTCCATGACTAACCAAGAACTTCTGCCTGTCCACAGCTGTAAATAAAATGCAGGCTGTGAACTGTGGATCTTCCACAACCCAGGTCTCAACAGTAGTCAAAACGGTTCAAATGGCTCTGAGAACTATGGGTCTCACACTACTGGCCCTTAAAATTGCTACACCAAGAAGAAATGCAGATGATAAACGGATATTCATTGGAGAAATATATTATACTAGAACTGCCAAGTGATTACATTTTCACGCAATCTGGGTGCATAGATCCTGAGACATCAGTACCCAGAACAAGCACCTCTGTCCGTAATAATGGCCTTGATACGCCTGGGCATTGGATGGTGTGTACAGGTACAGCTGCCCATGGAGCTTCAACACGATACCACAGTTCATCAATAGTAGTGACTTACGTATTGTGACGAGCCTGTTGCTCGGCCACCATTGACCAGACGTTTTCAACTGGTGATAGATCTGGAGAATGTGCTGGCCAGGGCGGCAGTCGAACATTTTCTGTATCCAGAAAGGCCCATATAGGACCTGCAACATGCGGTCTTGCATTATCCTGCTGAACTGTAGGGTTTCGTAGGGATTGAATGAAGGATAGAGCCACGGGTCGTAACACATACGAAATGTAACGTCCACTGTTCAAAATGCCGTCAATACGAACAAGAGGTGCCCGAGACATGTAACCAATGGCACCCCATACCATCACGTCGGGTGATACGCCAGTATGGCGATGACGAATATACGCTTCCAATGTGCGTTCACCGCGATGTCACCAAACACGGATGCGACCATCATGATGCTGTAAACAGAACCTGGATTCATCCGAAAAAATGACGTTTTGCCATTCGTGCACCCAGGTTCGTCGTTGAGTACACCATTGCAAGCGCTCCTTTCTGTGATGCAGCGTCAGGGGTAACCTCAGCCATGGTCTCCGAGCTGATAGTCCATGATGCTGGAAACGTCGTCGAACTGTTCGTACAGATGGTTGTTGTCTTGCAAACGTCCCCATCTGTTGACTCAGGGATCGAGACGTGGCTGCACGATCCGTTACAGCCATGGGGATATGATGCCTGTCATCCCGACTGTTAGTGATACGAGGCCGTTGGAACCCACCGATTCCATATTCCGGTAACTGTCATTGGATCTTGACCAACGCGAACAGCAATGTCACGATACGATAAACCGCAATCGCGATAGGCTACAATCCGACCTTTATCAAAGTCGGAAACGGGATGGTACGCATTTCTCCACCTTACCCGAGGCATCACAACAACGTTTCACCATGCAACACCGGTCAACTGCTGTTTTTGTACGAGAAACCGGTTGGAAACTTTCCTCATGTTAGCACGTTGTAGGTGTCGCCACCACCGCCAGCCTTGTGTGAATGCTCTGAAAAGCTAATGATTTGCATATCACAGCATCTTCTTCGTGTCGGTTAAATTTCGCGTCTGTAGCACGTCATCTTCGTGGTGTAGCAATTTTAATGGCCAGTACCGTTACATCTGAGGTCATGTCCCCTAGAACTTAGAACTACTTAATCCTAACTAACGTAAGGACATCACACACATCCATGCCCGAGGCGGGATACGAACCTGCAACCGTAGCAGTCGCGCGGTTCCGGACTGAAGCGACAAGAATCTCTCGGCCACGGCGGCAGGCCAACATTTATCGTATTGTTGTAGTGTTGACCAATACTTTCTCCTTTGTGAATGTGTAACACTTCTCTTTAAACATCCTATATACAAGGTGTTCCGTAAGAGTGTGAAAAAATTTAACAGGACATAGAGAATGCTCACTGAACAATTTTAAGTAGGGAACCTGGGATCGGAGAAGCCAGCTTAAGGAGACAACAGGAATAAAATCACATTACTGTGTACTTTTTTATGTACATTAGTTAACTGCAAATACCATCATGATACAGTGAACGTACCATTTGTACTGTATTTTACAAAATGTGCTGAAACTGACGGGCATACTGCAAGCATGATGTCGGCGGATAAGGTGCTAACCCACCACAAGTATCCCTATGGTGTTTAGAGCCATATCGCACGCAGCTACAAATCTGGCAACTAATTCCATCTCCGTATGCACAGGGGTATCATACACGAATGACTCTGATATCACCATAGGAAATAATCAAGGGGATTCGGGTCAGGTAATCTTGAAGGCCAAGGAAAACGATCTCCCCTTCCAATCCAGTGACCAGAAAATACTGTACCGGTACTGCTCCATCAGTATTGTACTGCATGTCTCTGAATAGCAGTGAGTAATGAGTGTATCTGTCACCGACTCATAGCATATTCTGTCATGGGACAACATAAATAAGATACAACAGAGCCATCTTATGGACAAATAAAGTAAACAAAACATGCATCATGACTTCCTGGTAATAAGGTTCGTCCTTGTTTCCTTGCAGGAATTAAAAAATGTACATGTAAATAAACAGACCAATAGTGTAAACGTGTACGCGTGTTAGTTGTTAATAAACTTGCAAGCAGTAATGCTAGACAAATTTTTTTCCATATATCTTTAAGCGGGCTTCTCTGATCCCAGGTTCCCTATTTAAAATTGTTCAGTGAAGCGTTCTTTATGTTCCTCTTACACTTTTGCACGCCTGGAAACACCGTTACTAACATTTTAATAACACGTCCTTACGCGCTGATACCTTTGACGTGTTGCAATACGTCAGTTGAACACGTAAATCGTGGTTGACGCGTGAACTTTTCAACGAATGAATAATTATATTAAACGTACCGCTACTGTACGTGTTATATACCAAATAGAACTAGAAATGTATCAGCTTTTACCTTATGATATTGGTTTCTTCCTGGGGTACTCAGTTCGTTATTTCTTTGATCCTCGATTCATTAACGGAAGCTGTTACGGTATTATTGTTCTCCAAATTATTGTTTACGCAAACTGTTTCTTAATCATTGGAAATAACGTTTCGGATTATTATTCGAATTACAGTGGTTTCATAAAACATCTAAGACTGACATTCGGTAGTGTTGTTGAAGCACTATGGATGGATACATTGGTTTGAAGTTATTAATTTTCGAAGAGAAAAAGCACATCTATATCTTCCATCGTCTACACCTTTTAAACGTGCCTCAATGCCCCGTTTTTCTCTTTTATATGTTCCCAGTGTCTGTTGCATAGCTTTTCAGTACTGCGTTTACAGGTTTGTCAGGTACGAAATAGTGTGCGCAGTGAGTTTTTGCCATATACGCTCCGTCACGCCAGTCACCGCATTCCAATGGGCGCTCACCCGGATAAAAACGCTTGCACTCTGCGAAATCCGCGCTCGTTAACAGTGCTTTTCTGTAATTTCGTGCCCCATGCCCTGTACAAACTAATCAGTTTTCCATACCACCCCAAAAAAGTATACTTTTGCCTGTAATACACATCTTGTAAACTAAAGTTCTAATGCCGCGCGGGATTAGCCGAGCGGTCTTGGGCGCTGCAGTCATGGACTGTGCGTCTGTTCCCGGCGGAGGTTCGAGTCCTCCCTCGGGCGTGGGTGTGTGTGTGTTTGTCCTTAGGATAATTTAGGTTAAGTAGTGTGTAAGTTGAGGGACTGATGACCTTAGCAGTTAAGTCCCATAAGATTTCACACAAATTTGAACGTTTTTGAAGTTCTAACACACCAGCTTACCTCGCATCTGTGAGAAACCTATACGACCACTTCCCACCTTCATCTCCAAACACGTCAAATCATATACCAGGCCATTTTTAACCACCATTTCTTACTTGCTATAATACCATAAATCTGTCGGCCGTACAGCCTGTTGGCTATTCTGTGTGGCCACATTAATAAAGCATCAAACCAACGCTGTTCCTGCATAGCTGGAACCCAGCTTATCATAGAATTCCTACAGCCAAATTTATGAGTTATTTAGCCAATTGTATACCACATCGTCATACCACAAGTTAATGGCTGTTCTGACTAACTAAAATTTGTTTCTAATACCTATATTCTTTTAAATTCAAAGTATGAAGAGATGAAAACTGCCCACTGGCAGCCCAAACCCCCCGGAGGGAATACGAATAATGATCAAATAAAATATATAGTACTGCAACAGGTCTACTACTATCCACCATACATATAAATGTCATTTGCTCTAATGTCGTTAACTCTCTAAGACTTTTGACCAACGAAACAGTTATGAGACAATATTCTTAGACAACTGCTGTGAAATGCATTAAGATCAACAACTGCACGGTATGAGTGAAGACTGGCCGTAAACACACGTGTAATGCAATGTAATGCGCATTGCTGACGAAATGGCACGATTATTTTTATATACACAGGATGTCGTTTATGAAACCCTTGTTCGACCATTTCGTGCATAATGATTGATAGTCTATTCGTTTATGGAAGAGACAGAAGTGATTCAGAGATAAGCTGTACGATTCATGAGAGGCTGCATAACTTAATAGTAGAAACGTTACCGAAATCTCCAAAAATTCCAGATGGATATTCTGTTATGACACACTATGCAGTGTAGTTTAACTGAGAAGAATATCTATGTGCAGTTAGAAACCACAAACAAATTTCATATGCATCTCAAAAAACGAAGGTGACACCAATAATAGAGAAAAACTGGTCTAATGTATATGTACCGATAATAATTTTTCCGGAATAGTATCCACGAATCGTATACAAATAAGGAGTAAGGGATGCTGAGGACTGCAAAATAGCACAGGTTCAAAATTCACCCTCCAGCAGGCTATTCCTTTGTATCTGTTGAGCATAAAGTTTTATTTTTTCTTTTCGTACGGAAATTACCTTTAGCATGTTTTATCGAATTCAGAACCGACTGACAGAATTCCTCATAATCTAGAAAGAAGTTTGAGAACGTCAAAGGTAACCATTGTTACGTTTTCTCTCCCTCGAAAGTATTCTGTGATTTCTCCGAAGTTCATTGAACCTAAGAAGTAATTTGTTGGACGTTGCCATACGTCTGAGATTTCCTTTGAACCGTAATTGATTCTCCAGATAACAAAGCGCTTTGTCCATCGCAGGGCCCCTCTGTTTTTTCTTGTACCTCCGTCGCATAGCGCGAAATCACTGGACTTAATTGGACGCCGTCGCTGAGGCTACAGGTGCCTGATAATTGGCTTCCAGAGCTCTCCAGTCTGCAGAGATCCGGAGACAATTCATTACGCCCTCCTCCAGACTTTTGCCACTGGCGTCAAATACACTGAAAGGACGTCATGAATGTTATGGACCAGCAGACGTATTTCTGTTCCAGAACAGATCAACAGGGAGGAGATTGGGGTAATAAGGAGTAAGGAATTTATTCCTCCTTTGATTACGCGGAGAAAATTAATCATAGTTTGATGAATTTCGTGAATAATTAAGCAATATCTGAAGATTTATTTCTTATATATAAATTTCTTCCGTTTTTGCAATTGGGCTAAAACCCAGTAGTTAACTAATTATGTGTCCACCCATCGAACTTACATCATTCGCTCTGGAAATTGGGTGTAAGGGGCAGCTGCTGCTCTCTTTTCCCTTCGGACTGATTGTTTCTGCGTCGTAGTGATTTTTACAAAAGAAACTTAGTGTTTTACGTCGTCATTATCTGATCCTTATCAGGAGTATGCTCAACTGAAGGCAAATCATTCTAAGACTTAGTTTCAAAATGATCGCTTTCTGAATTTAATTAATTAGTGGAATAGTGTTTGACGTCCCGCCGACAACTAAGTCATTAGAGACGGAGCACAAGCTCGGGTAAAGGAAGGATGGGGAAGAGAATCGGAATGCCCTTTCAAAAGAACCATCCTTCATTTGCGGGAAGCGATTTAGGGAAATAATGGAAAACCTAAATCAGGATGGCCGGACGCGGTTTGACCCGTTGTCCTCCGGAATGTGGGTGGAGTGTGCTAACTACTGCCCCACTTCGCTCGATGAATTTAGATGAAATAAAAAGTATGGTGAATTACTGTTCACGATACCTGACAAACAGTAACTAAAGAATTAATAATAAAGTTAAAATTTAAAATGCTGTTGGTCTCCGTAGTTTTGTATTTCACAATAATCTTGGAATGAGGATCATTGAAGTCAGGTGTTGTGCATACGCCCTCGTTTAGCCAACAGTGATTTAGGAGTTTATGGCTTGTTAGTTTCACAGTTTCTCATACAGGGGCCTTCGTTGAAGAAATTACAGTGTCAAGTAAAGTTTATCTACCTGCACTTCGCGTAGCAATATTTTTGATTTTCTTTTCAACGTAGGATTAACAGCCAACCGGTTGCACATAAAGGTAGGTACATTGACTTAGGTTTAGACACCTACTAGGTTTGTCTCCATCGGAATAAACTGTTGCTAAATCGTAAAATTATATTGTTAAAAAACAGTAGTCACTCTGATGTTGTTCCCAGCTGGGCACACGCGGCAAAGGCCAGAACGTTTTGAGCATAGCTACTCCAGATTCTGACTATTGCTTTTTAGCAATTTAATTTTACGACTTAGCAACAGTTCATTCCGTTGATGACATCCCTAGTATATATTGATACCTAGGTCAATGTACGTGTCGTTTACGTGCAACCGGGTGGCTGTTTAGTCCTATGTTCAAATTAGTTTACGGTTGCTAAGTAACAGCCATGTTCAAAACTGTAAATTGTCGACTTTATTAATTAATTCATAGATATTGGTCGCGAAATGAAATACTTATATCTTGCTTAAAATTCAGTTTATGTCTTAAACCATTAATACAGTTGACTATACATGAAATGGGGTGGAAGGGGTCATTTCCACTTTTCAGTGTTTGGCAAAGTTCACAGTTTACAGTCACTGAGATTCACGAGTCTTTCCTTTTCCGTGATCTAAAATGGTACATCTTTTAGGTTTCCACTCACGTTTGGCAACATTAATTCCATAATACGAGTGAGTTAATAATTAATACGTAAAGCAAGGTAGTAACTTCGGCGTCGTGAGTGCTAGACTAAAATTTATTTTACATTCTGCTTAAAAATTCAAACAGTTATTTCTGCCCCATGGTCTTGAAAGCCTGCAGCAAAAAATTCCTATGGAAGTTGTCTCATTCAATGAGCGCCCACTCGGCCAAATGTCTCATCGTCTCCAAAGTACAGTCCATCCATAAGGTTTTCCGGGATCCAAAGAAATGAAAAACACTTGAGCGGGTGTACGGCGAATCCTCCATGAGAAATAATATAAACAGATGAGACAATGTCGGTCAGTCCAAAATTGCTGTGTGTGTGTGTATGTGTGTGTTTGTGTGTGTGTGTGTGTGTGTGTGTGTGTGTGTGTGTGTTGGGGCTTACGGGCGCTCAATGTCGAGGTAATCAGGGCCCTGACACACATTAAAAGAAACCAATGTGGCCAAATTTAGTAAAATGGAAGCAAAAACGCAAAGAAAGCGGTAAAAGAAGAAAAATGCAGTGTAAATTTAAAATTTCTGAAGTTATAGTGACTCAGTGAGGACATAAGCACATCACCAGGCGTCCGTGTATCCCGTTGACCATCAAAAACACATTCATGATGTGCTCCTAAGCAGTCAGATTTTTCATTATTTTCTGTTGGTTTCGCTATTACATACTAAGAAATAGTACGCTATGCTCGAACTTTGTGGCAACAAACTACATTAGTGAAGAGGAATTTCTGATGCTTCGCTTAAAATCAATTCAGCTAGGATTTTACATATTTGTAATTATTACAATTTAGTAACTGTAGGCGTCAAATTTCATGAACTTTTTGCGGTGGTGTGTGGTTACTTATTGGCAGTCAGTGAGCTACACTAATTACTGGGATATTATGTTACTTCACCGAACTCTTTTCAAACTGTCAGGCTGTTGGTTTTACTACAGGGTGTGACAAATTGAAACCTCAGGCCTGAACCCCGTACAGTTAGGTGGTGTTGGATTGACAGAGTTGGTACAGATAAGGGAGAACACATGACAACGCTTCTGAAGTTACTCACTTGGAGATCTATCACGTAAAAGATCAGCTGAGATCTTGTTAAATATCTTTATAGATGGAAAGAATACATTGAAAGCCTCTGTGAGGGAGAAGATATGTCTGATGTGATAGAAGAAGAAACAGGAGACGATTTAAAAGATACAGGATATCTAGTGTTAGAAACAGAATTTAAAAGAGCTTTGGAGGACTTAAGGTCAAAAAAGGCAGAAGAGATAGATAACATTCCATCAGAATTTCTAAAATCATTGGGGGAAGTGGCAACGAAACGACTATTTAATTTAGTGTGTAGATGTATGAGTCTGGCGACATACCATCAGACGTTCGGAAAAGTATCATCCACGCAGTTACGAAGACGGAAAGAGCTGACAAGTGCGAGAATTACCGCACAATTAGCTTTACAGCTCATGCATCCAACTTGATTACAAGAATAATATACAGAAAAATGGAATAGAAAATTAAGGATGCACTAGATGACGATCAGTTAGGCTTTAGGAAAAGTAAAGGGACAAGAGAGGCAATTCTGACGTCACGGTTAGTAATGGAAGCAAGACAAAGAAAAATCAAGACACTTTCACAGAATCTGTCGACTTGGAAAAGGTGTTCGACAATGTAATATGGTGCAAGATGTTCGAAATTCTGAAAAACGTTGCCGAGCGGGAATAATAAGAGTGGACGACCAAGATCAAAGTTCTCGTATTAAAAAGGGCGTAAGACAAGGCTGTAGCCTTTCGCCCCCACTCTTCAATCTGTACATCGAGGCGGCAATGATGGAAATAAAACAAAGGTTCAGAAGTGGATTTAAAATTCAAGGTGGCAGGATATCAGTGATACGATTCACTGATGACATTGCTATCCTGAGTGAAAGTGAGGAAGAATTACGTGATCAGCTGAGCGAAATGAACAGTCTTAATGAGTACGCAATATGGAATGAGAGTAAATCGAAGAAACGTGAAGGTAATGAGATGTAGTAGAAATGAGAACGGTGAGAACCTAACATCAGGATCGATGGTCACGAATTAGATGAAGTTAAGGAATTCAGCTGCCTAGGCAATAAAATAACCAATTGCGGACGGAGCAAGAAGGACATCAAAAACAGAATAATAGTGGCAAAAAGGGCATTGCTGGCCTAGGAAAATCTATTAGTATCAGATATCTGCCTTCATTTGAGGAAGAAATTTCTGAGAATGTACGTCTGACGTACAGCATTGTATGGTAGTGAAACATGGACTGTGGGAAAACCGAAACAGAAGAGAATCGAAGCATTTGAGATGTGGTGCTACAGAAGAAAGTTGAAAATTAGGTGGACTGATAAGGCAAGGTATGAGGAGGTTCTGCGCAGAATCGCAGAGGAAAGGAACATGTGGGAAACACTGATAAGGAGAAGGGACATGATGATAGGACATATGTTAGACATGAGGGAATGACTTGTATGGTACTAGAGGGAGCTTTAGAGGGAAAAAGCTGTAGAGGAAGACAGAGGCTGGAATACATTCAGCAAATAATTAAGAACGTAGGTTGCAAGTACTACTCTGAGATGAAGAGGTTAGCATCAAACCAGTCAGAAGAATGATGACAAAAAAATCTTTTTCAGAACGTTATCATCAATATCGCAGAAAGAGTGAAATCTGAAAACTGTCGAAACGATCAATCTGAAATCAAAAGTCAGAAAGCAGGATGCTTAATAATTGGTAACAAATTGTGGGAAAGACTGTTATTATATAGGATGCAAACTGACATAAAATGGTCGAAGGAAGAATAGAGGAAAAAATTTTATCAGTGAAAATGATTTGTTGTTATCAAACATTAATACTTAATTGAAAACGTAACCGTTGAAGCTGTACTTCTGAGGCACAATAAGCGCAGACGTAATTGCAGTTTAAGAGTGCTTCTGAGACATAGAGAATGCATACGTACCAATACTGTACCACTGAATGAAGTTAGAAATGTAAGAAAGGTACAATATGAAGATTTTCACGTGTGGAATGAAGTTTACAGAGCACTCTTGTCAGAAGATGGGGAACATTCATGGAAACTCTTAAGTTTTAACAGTAGTAGAAAACTTACTGTCGAAAAGCGCTGAGACGAATGATATGGACGGCACGTAGCGTCTGAAATATGTCATGCAGTTTATGAATGATGGATGATGTAAATACAAAACCAGAAGACCCGTACGTAACTTTCGCACTTTTATACATGAAACAATGGCAATATTTGGAATAAGTTAGGATGAGTGTAGTTGTGGGAATGAAGAGAAAAATCTTTAAAAATGAATGTAACGACGTGAGATGCTCGTTCCGAGCTTATTGTACATCCTCGTATATAGATTTCCACGCACACAGTTGTGAACGGAATTCTATAAGAGAATTACAGTAGGTGGATGTGAACGATATTTGACGTAAGACCGTAAGTCCCTAATTTTTCTACACTTTTTGTTTTTGATTTCCTCTAAGTCATACAAAAACGATTAGTTACCCGTGAAAAGGCTACGTACATTATCCTCGAGTAAAGACGGAATTTTGTAAATACAATTAAACTCTTTGGAGCGATTGTAACTGCGACTTGTTTATAGAGATCGCAAATGCAATTTTAATAGGCATCTGTGTTCTTGTGAATTGAAAAGCCTTACTGATATCAGATGGTGTTACGTTTATCCAAGGTAGACCTTTTTGCGGTGTCAATTAGTCGAGTATTAATTGTGCACAGAGGGACCCGTGCGAAACTTCCACTCTTATAGTTGTAAATAATGAAAGTATTTGGAATAAGTGGAATAAGTATAGTCGTTGGGATAAGGGTCGCTGGCGACAAGGACAAAAATGTTTCTCATTCCGGGAGGTATATTCGTTTAGAAAAGTCAACTTGGCGACGGGCAGAGATAATGGACTACAGCATTGGTCATGGTTATTATCTACGAGTACCCTGTACACAAATTATCCAGTTAATAAGTGTTTTACAACAAATAAAATGGTGTTTGTAACAAGATAATTTGAAAAAAGTGTCTCTTATGTGTGATTAATATTTTAGCTTCGTAAAATACACGTATGAAGCTCGGCATCCAGGGTGCCCTTTGGCCTATTACGGTTAAAAGTATCTTTTACTTTGAAATTTTCCACAAATTGTAAGTTTTAACGCAAAATGGGTTTGAAGTATCAATACATGATTAATTCCTGTGCTGTTCTTACGTGTTGAGAAAAAGGGCTATTGAGAAACAATATACACTGGCGAAAAAACAAGTTAGTACACCGTTTTATAGGTTTCCAGTTCACTCACAATTTATTGCGGACTAAATGAAATGATTACATTTACCGAACAACAGCACAAGCGGTTTTGAGCTAGCAGACATCCGGCCATGCTGAAAGACCCATATTAGTCCATTGTGTAGCCTCCACGGACTATGGCATCCAGTAGATCGTCCTGGTATGCGTTATTTCACGCCTGCTCTATCTTTTCGCGTAGTTCTGTAAGAGTTGAAACTTCTTGGCAGGTTAAAACTGTGTGCCGGATCGAGACTTGAACTCGGGACCCTTGCCTTTCGCGGGCAAGTGCTCCAGCCATCACGACTCACGCCCCGTTCTCCCAGCTTCATTTCTGAAAGTACCTCGTCTCCTACCTTCCAAACTTTACTAGTTCTGCAAGGTTCGCAGGAGAGATTCTATAAAGATTGGAAGGTAGGAGACGAGGTACTGGCAGAGGTGAAGCTGTGAGTACGGTGCGTGAGTCGTGCTTGGGTAGCTCACATGGTAGAGCACTTGCCCGCGAAAGACAAGGGTCCCAAGTTCGAGTCTCGGTCCGGCACACAGTTTTAATCTGCCAGGACGTTTCATAACAGCGCACACTCCAGTGCAGGGTGAAAATCTCGTTCTGTAAGAGTTGTTGGTTGACGAGCTGCACAAGTCGCTTCGCGCCCCATTGTATCCCATATGTGTTCGATCAGAGACAAGTCCAGGGATCGTGCTGGACAGGGAAGCTGTTGCATGTCTTGTAGAGCATCTTAAGTTGAGTATTTAGAAAACCGCATCACCTTCCTGTTGCAATAACGGCAAAAGAAAGGTTCACTTACCGAGTGCTGATTGTTAGCGTCCCCTCCAGAAACACCACAGTTGAACGAGAGTAGTTTACCACAATCCAGACCGTTATGCTTGGGGTAGCGTCAGAGTGTCTTGGTCGAAGGCAGCGCTCTCAAGGTCTACGTCATATGTGAAAATGACCATCACTAACGTGCAAGAAGAATAAGCATTCATCGCTGAAGACCACCGCGCGCCATTCCAAGTGGTCCTCTGACGGCACCAGTCGAGCCGTTTACATCGATACTGTGCCTTGAATGGAGCACGAGCCAGAGGAGTGCGCGCCCGTAGTCCCACTGTTAATAAACGGTTCGCAACTGTTCATGTTGACACGTCTGGTATGACAAGTCCTATCATCTACGTTGTGGTAGCTGTACTACTTGCAACTGCTGCCCTTAGAGTACGGTGTTCCTGCAGGGCGTCTGGGCTCTGTAGAAGTCCAAAACCTCGTCTACAGGTGTGAGAATGTTCACATGAACGCTGATACGACCATCGTTGCGCAACAGACACAACACATCCAACTAGTGAAGCATTTCTCCGACAGAACCACCCTACCACTCGGAAGGCTACAATTTGACCCCTTTCAAATTCACTCAGTTTGCTGCAGGAAGCACGAGTGCATCTCTGTGGCATGGTTCGCTGCTTGCTGCACACATCTGCCCCACGCTGAGCCTTTTGCCTATGAGCAAGGTAGACACAGATAGTGCTGTGCTAGCTAAGCCATTATCCTACTCTTTGGCGGACGACCTTTAAACCATTGTCAGTACTCGTACATCTACTATTCTCCAGGAGGCTTATACGATCTCTCTCTTCTCTTCAGTAGCTCTACAGCCCTTGGTGAGCCTTGGCTTCTTCAACAATCTTCCTCCACACTTCTCGGTTATTTGCTGCTCTTTTCCACCCCCGGACTCCCATATTGGTGATATCCATTATTACCTCATCGATCCATCTTCTTCTAGGTCTCCCTTTTCGCCTAACTGAATGGATCATACCTTTCATCATTTTCTTTGGAATTCTATCCTCTGCCATTCTCTCCAAGTGTCCTAGCCATCGTATTCGCTGTGATTTCACAAATTTTACTATGTCCCTGCCTTGTATTAACTCTTGTAATTCGGCATTGTAGCGTATTCTCCAGCCTTCTTCCTCCCTTATTGGCCCATAGATTTTGCGTAGTATTTTCCGCTCAGTGCTTCTTAGACCATTTTTATCGTGTTCTGTCAATGTCCATACCTCTGAGCCGTATGTGATAACTGGGCGGACTAGGGAATTATATATTAGCAGTTTAGTTTTTCTTGTAACAAGGCTATTTTTGAAAAGCTGCATATTTGCAAAGTAAGCTCTGTTTCCTGCCCGTATTCTTTCTCTTATAGCCTTTCCAATACTGTTATCATTTGTTGTTAGGGCTCCCAAGTAATTAAAAGAGGACACTCCATTGAAGCATTTCCCATTGATGTTTAGGTTTTTGGGGGTTCTTCTGGCCTCAGATTGTGACATTACCATATATTTTGTTTTGTTTTCATTTACTATGAGGCCAATTTTTAAGGCTTCTGTTTCCATTGCCCGGTATGTTTCTAGGAGTGTATTGGTATTTCTTCCTACTATAGCAATGTCATCAGCGTATGCACATATCTGGCTAGTTTTCATAAATATGGTGCCTCTTTTGTTGATTTTATTTACTGCACTATGCAGGGCTATGTTGAATAGGACAGTGGAGAGACTATCCCCTTGCTTCACACCTTTATTAAAGTCAAAGCTATCACTTGTTCTGCTAAGGACCTTTACTTTTGCTCTTGTCTCTGTCATTGTCATTCTGATTAGTCTTATTAATTTAGCACGTATTCCAACTTCTTTCAGTACTCTGTATAGTTCCTGCCGATTTATGCTGTCAAAGGCTTGTTTGAAATCGATGAATAAGAAATGCAGATCTATATCATATTCATAGAACTTTTCCATCATTTGCCTTATCACAAATATTTGATCAGTTGTTCCTCTGCCTGGTCGAAAGCCACACTGATATTCCCCTAGTATGCATTCTGCACACTTCTGTATCCTTTCGTTTAATATACTTGTGAAGATCTTATAAGCTGTACTTAGGAGTGTTACACCTCTATAGTTTTCACATGCTGTTCTGTCCCCTTTTTTATAAATGGGGACTATTATTCCAATTTTCCAATTATCTGGCATAGTTTCTGTTTCCCATATATCTGATATTAGTGTGTGCAGTTCCTTTATTACAGCCTCACCACCACTTTTTATTAATTCAGCAATTATGCTGTCTTCCCCAGGGGCTCGATTATTTTTTGACTTGTGCACAGCCTGGGAGACCTCTTGTAGTGTTGGCTTTCTTGCCTCATTGGTTTCATTGTCTACTTCCAGCTCCACTCTTCCCTCCTGTGCAGAGGTCTCTTCATCTTCTAGGCTGGTGCTTAGTGTATCTTTGAAATACTCTGCCCATCTTCCCACTATCTGTTCTTCCTCCTTTATCATTTTCCCATCTTTACTGGAGCAGGCCGTTGTTTTTGGTTGGAATCTATTCTTCATTTTGCCTATGGCATGATAGAACTTTCTTATTTCACTCTGTTCCTTTAGCTCTTCCAGTTCTTGAAATTTCTTCTTATTCCACTCTCTTTTCTTTCTCTTGCACAGTCTGTTAGCTCTTCTCCTTAATTCTCTATATTGTTCCACATTATTTCTGGTTTCTCTCTGTAGCACTTTTGTTCTTGCCCTGTTCTTTTCCTCCATTGCTGACCTGCAATCTTCATCAAACCACTCCTGGATTCTTCTGTTCCTTCTTATGCCTATTATTTCCTCTGCAGCATCCTTAATGGCTTTTTCAAACCTGTTCCACCTTTCATCTACTCCTACTGTGGTCTCTTCATTGCTCAACTTTGTGCTTAGTGTTACTTGGTATTTTTTTACTTCATCAGGGCTGTTCAGTTTGTCTGTATTCCATTTCATTATCTTTCCCATTCTGTTGCCCTTTGTTAGTGACAGTTTCTCTCTCAAGACTGATTTTATCAAAAAGTGGTCTGAATCACAGTTTGGTCCTCTGCAGCTCCGTACATCCGTAACTGACGTGGAGTGGCGTGCAATCACGTCAGATCAAAATCGACATCTTTCCAGGTGTACTAACTTTTTCCTACTGGAAGAAAATTAAGATGGAGACAAACAGATAGATTGATGCTTTCAAATGAATTACTTTCAGTTAACCAGTGTAGTTCTATCCTAAGAATTTATTTCTGCCTGTTTACAAGCCTTCTCTGGGTCAAAACTGCAATACATTATTACTTAACAAACGAAATTAGGACAGAAGGTGATATGTGTTTAGTAATGATATTGTAAGCCTACGTTCCGAAATCAGATCATCATCATCATTATCATCATACACTAAAAAGTGTTGGAAGCATGGAAAATTTTATCGACAGTGTAGACATCATGAACGAAGTGCTGCAGGGTTTAGTTTTTGGTCCACTCCTATTCTCTACATGTATAAATGATCTGCTACTTAACATTCATTAGACAGATCTGATACGTTTTGGAGGCGATACTGGTATTTTAATAAATCCTAATAGAGAGAAAATAACAGATAAATATTAATGATGTTTTTGAAAGAATTATTAACGGTTTTCTGAATATAGACTCTCTTTGAATTTTGAGAAAACACACTGCATTCAGGTCTGCGCAACAAATAGTCATGCTAACAATTGACGTAGTTCACGAACGGGCGTCACTAAACAGAATGCATCAACATCAGGAATATACATGTTGACGAAATTTGAATTTGAAGGATCCTATTACTGAGTTGCTCAAACAATTTAAGTTCAGCTACTTCTGCTCTCCGAGTAATTGGTAGCCTTTGAAACAAACGAATCAGTAATATATTTTGCATATTTCCACTCAATAATCTGATATGAAACATTTTTTGCGGTGACTCGTCACGTAGAAAGTATTAACGGCAGTAATAACAGTATCTACTGTTACTTGTAGTCAAAATATATACAGGATATTGGAATATCTAAATAACTTCAAAATTAAACATCGACCCTTTGTTTGTGTTACAACTGTCCTCACCCTATCCCACGTCCCCTCCTCCTGAGGAAGGGGGCACAACATTTGTTTTCTAATGGGAAGTGCCCCTCACCCCCCCCCCTCGCCCCATTTTATAGCAGATCCAGATTCTAAGCAAAAAAGTATCTAGGGCACGCCCTACACATTTTCTTCCATTCGACCCAGGTGGCACTGTAATTTATAAAATTAATAATCGGAATTATGACCCATTATATATTCTCCAACTGATGTTTAACATTTGAAAATGATGATGTAGTTCGTTGAAACCGGTAATGTAACCCCTTTCTTACAGAACAAAGTTTATGTGCTGTACTGTGGCTTCAATATTGTAGTGTCAAATAAACATTTAAGTTATATTTTGCTCACACTGCTTACGACAATTATGTCGGAATATAGTAAAGTTTTATTTCCAAACAGTTGCTACTCTTTAAAAATGAAATTTAGTTTTCAAAATTTGATGAAACAGTAAAAACTTTACTGTTAGACTCTTAAATATCTGCTTAATAAAATACTTTTACCGAGAACCAGGAACAGCGACGTGGACGAAATAGTTTTCTGTTTCCATGGAGATTCTTGAATTCGTTGCGTCCCGTTGGCTCTCACCGTTACTGCGATTCGTAAAAAATGCTGAAACTGATGACCTTCCATTTCAAAACACTTATTAATTCGTGCTTCGAATTCATGTACACAACTTATGAGCTTGTCTAGTGTAATTTTCGCACAACCATTTCTGATGACTTCTATAGTGTTCTTGCATACTCTTTGTCCTTAACACTAAAACAAAAAATCGGGTGACGTAAGGTCGGAAGATCTGGCAGGTCCACTATTTGACCACCTCTACCGATGCAGCGATAACTGAAGTCGGGATTTAGTACTTGTTGGGATATTGTAGAGTGAAGTGCTGGACAACCATCATTTTAAAACCCTGTTCAATTACCCTATGGAGGACAAATCTTCCCACAGAGTCGGTACGTCATCTTACTATAACTTACTATATCTTCCTCCGTTAAACGTCGTTCCAAAACTAATGGAATTAGTTTAGCGCCTAAGATACAGCACCAAACGTTACAGACCAAGAACACTGATGATAAGTTTCAAATACCCACTGCGGGTTTTCCGCACAACAATAACCCCGTTGTAAAAGCACGTTGGATTCTTGAAATCAGTCCAGACCAAGAACACTGATGATAAGTTTCAAATACCCACTGCGGGTTTTCCGCACAACAATAACCCCGTTGTAAAAGCACGTTGGATTCTTGAAATCAGTCCTATGAAGTTTTTGATGGTTGGAGTTACGGTAGGGATCGTATTTGTGATGTTTTAGGATCTTCCAAACAATTTTTGGAGTATGTGGATTACACTGAGGTGACAAAAGTCATTGAATACCCCATAATATCGTGTCAGGCCTCATTTTACCGGCGCAGTACACGAACGGAACGTGGCACAGACTCAAAAAGTCGTTGGAGTTCCCCTGCAGACACAATGAGTCATGCTGCCAATACAGCCATCCATAATTGCGAACGTTTTGCCAGTGCAGGATTTTGTATACGGATTGACCTCTCGATTACGTCCCACAACTGTTGGATGGGATTCATTTCGGGAGCTCAAATTGTCCTGAATGGTCTTCAAACGAATCTTGAACAATTGTGACCTAGTGACATGGCGCATCTTCGTTTGTGAATATGAAGTTCATGAACGGCTGAAAATTATCTGTAAGCACCCGAATATAACGATTTGCAGTCAATGGTCGGTTCACTTGGATTAGAAGAACCAGTCCATTGCATGTAAGCACAGTCCACGCCATTATCGAGCCACCACCATCTCGAACAGTGCCTTGCCGACAACTTGGATCCATGGCTTCGTAAGGTCTGCACCCTGCTAAAATACTACCATGAGCTCTTACCAATTGAAATCGGGCCACGGTTTTCCAGTCGTCTAAGGTCCAACCGACGTTGTCACGAGTCCAAGAAGGTGCTATAGGCGAAGTCATTCTGTCAGCAATGGCACCCATGTGGGTCATCTGTTGCCATAGCCCATTAACGGTAAACTTCGGGGCACTGTCCTAACTGATGCGTTTGCCGTACGTGCCACATTGATTACTTCACGCAGCTATTGTCTGTTAGCTCAGACAACTGTGTTCAAAAGCTACTGCTATCAGTCGTTAAATGAAGACCGTTGGACACTGCGTTGTCCGTTATGAGACTATAACACTCTACCCCCAACGGCACAACTAATCCTGTGACGAGAAGAACCATGTATAACACTATCGGCTACTATGAAATTAGTGATTAGCCGATAACGTTATTCATGTGAAAGGATTTTTATTTTCTGACCATGAAGGCGTGTAACGCCAAGGTGTGTAATGGCAAGGAATCGGACTAAGTTTGTTTCCATAAAGATTTCGATTGGAAGGAAGCAGTAGCAAGACAACCCGAAATCGCACCAAGGTTCTACCTGTAATCAAGTAAACAGTAATTACATAAAAGGACACAGTCACCAGCCTAATTAGGTGAAGTTCTACCCAGTATTGGCATGGTTCATAAAGGAAGTTAAATATTGGGGCCAACTTTACATGATACTGAACCTCTGTTTTGTTGATAAGATGCAAGAGAGTAGCACCATTTAGCAAGTAATGAACCATTGATTTGACTTGAACTACACAGGAGGAGTACTAATGCATTTAGACAGCAACTGGATCTCAATAGCACTATCTGTACATTACAGTAGGAAGCTAATGCTAACTATAGGTAAATGGTTTCTAATAATGGAACAGTACTGACTTTGACAAGAGGTTCCTTCGTCAGTTTAATTATAGGAAGTTACTATTACCGCCATCTGTACATGTGCATATACCTATGCTATGACTTTTGTCATCTCAATGTATTACTTACAGTTTCCGCATTGGTGTTCCCTGTAACAGTTGGTCTACGAATTCTTTTCTGAGCGTCGTGGTTCCTTGGTAGTAAATTGTTTTACAACACGATAAATATTCGTACGAGATCGTGACTTATCAGCAAAACGTTCGGCATAAAAAGCAACAGCGGATTCTAAATCTCTCTCAGCGGGCTGCGAGTGTGTGAATTCACTCGCTACGTGTTTATCCGTGACTCGTGAGTCCATCACTGTTTTCCTTACAGTGGCTGTGGAGTGCATTCAGACGCTTAGCGGTTGACGTGAGAGTACGGCGGTCAGACGGAAGAACGCATCGAAATCAGTCACATTGATTGTGACATTCGAGGCGACTCGCCGATGTAAAGCATGGTGGTAGTGTGGGAACTCACCGAAATCAAACCTAAATGAAAAAGGAAAGTATGTTACGTTGAAAGAAGTGTATTTAAAGAAGTATGGATGTCTAACCGTAAAGGTTCTACTGTACAATCAAATTTTAAAGACTAAATTAAAATTTTAACAAAACTATCACCTCTCTAGAACAAAAAAATGTTACCTAGAATCAGATGCGTCGGTTCTTAATTGCACTAATCGGAAAAATCATATTTTCTTGATTACAGTGACATTTACCAAAAATGGGGTAGAATCCGGATCTGCAATAAAAATGGGGCTTCCCAAAGGGGGGAGGTGTTGACGGGTCGCCAGTTGTAACACACACAGACGTCACCTACGAGGAAGTTAACATTTCATCTCCAACATTTTTTTCGTTTGATGAGTATTTTTGGAATTATTTAGTTGTTCCAGTTTCAAACAAACAACCTGTACAAAAATGTTCAGGTTCTGTCTCCAGAAGGCATTTATTTATTTTTAAATAGCCGGTTTCATGCCAGCTGCCCGTCTTGCAGATCTGTATCGCTAGGTTACTTTCTAACCTTAACAAATGATCTGAAAATAAAAGCGATCTAGTGCCAGAAATTGGACATTCTTGTACGAATAAGGACCACCGACACCGCCTATTAACGAACATGCCTAGTTTTGATAAACAAACACCATGTACATAAATATAATCCCTCATGAAATTCTTTACAAAGAATCCATCATTATACGACAAGAACACTGATGTCCACACGCCCACCACTAGAAGAGTACATGACTTTATTACCCACTACGAAAGCTGACAGTGGCTCTAAAGGAGTTCAATAGGTATCGACAAAAGTCTTAGAGAATTTTGGTCATTTGGCTAATAATGTTATTCCACTTTCTTATTTCCCCGGGATCTTTTTTTAGCTAAGGTGTATTGCATGAGACTGTTATGTCGAACTGGTTGTTCAATTAGTCTAATTTTTCGTCTCTGTATCACGTTAGTCAATGACATTTTTTATTTTGTTTCCTTTAAAACTTTTTCATTAAATTTTCTTTCAGTGTCTGATGCTTTAGTGGCTTGTCTGTACGACCACGTCTGTGTTCCTTCTAATTCTTTCTATTCTGGTTTTCTCGGGATCCGACCTTCACAAACGTAACTTAAAATACTCCAAAAAATGTTTCGTTGAATTTATTTCTTGTTTCTGTATTAAGGTGATTGTTTGTTAGTAAGTTTTATTTCTGAAGGCTTGTATACTGGTTGCGAGGCCTCTTTAAATATCTATTACGTTTCTGTTGTCATTAGTTATTCTACACAGCAAACAGTTAAATTCATTTACTTGCATCATTATTTTATTTACAAGCTTAATATTTGTAATTCCTTCTCTGTTCAATTTATCTATCACCATCATTTTAGTTTCAGTTTCTGGTTGTCTAAAGTGTCAGACAAAAGGTTTACATCCTTCTTAAAATCTGCTAAAACAATTAAATCATCATCAAATCGAATATGGCAAATTCGTTTACCAAGAATTTCGACCCATTTTGTGCTGCTTATCATTGCTACATTACGCTTCGCCTCGTACATTATTACGGACACAGAGGTTGCCTTGTTTGACAACTTATCCAAACCTCTTTCTTAGTGTAACAGATGAATACTTTTTACTCTGGTTTTTATGTAGCTTGAGAATCTCTACTCTTTTCCAATTTTATTTATGTTTCCAAACTGTAGCTTGCAGTCCACTCTATCAAAATCGTTCTCTAGGTCGATAAAACCGAGTTACGTTTTTCAGATTACCTCAGTGTTTTTTTCTATGATCAATCGAAATGACATTATGGCTTTGCTGTCTTTTTTTTCCTAAATCGAAAGTGATCTTTTCCTAAACGTTAGTTAAATGCTTCAATCTTTTCCAAACAATACTGAGTAGAATTGTTGAGGCATGGCTTAGTAAGGCCAAGATTCCATAATCTTAAAAATCAGTGGCATTTACTTTCTTATGTATGGACATTCTTTAGGTTTCTGTCAATTCCACTGGTAGACTTCCAAAGTTATAGCGTAGACATATAAATTTGTAGAGCTGTTCACTCGTCTTATCTCGAATATGCTTTAACATCTCATCTGGGATGTTATGTGTTCCAGCTGCTTTGTTCATAGTCAAATTGTTTACTGCATTGTTGTATTGTGACCTGGTAACTGATGGGCCTAAGAATTCATCAACCACTTCTTCAATTGTGATTATATGATCTGAAAATATCTGTCATCTTCTCCATTAGACAGTTCATCAGTGCAGTATTTCCACCTTTTTGTTCCGTTCCAGATTCAAATAGACACCATATAAGTGTAATATTGTGACATTAATTAGTGGTGCAAATTCGAGCAGAAAACCTTGTGAGCCTGTTAGGAATTCACTCTTTAATGCCACGAGTACGCAATTTTATGTGTAGCTTCAGAACAGAGTGAATAAACTCGTTACTGATACACTCGGACTATACGTACTGTGGATGTGATGATAAATTCACGCATAATGGAGTGTGCTTAACCGATCAGGCTGTTGTATGCGATGCCGTTTATCTCAGCTATTAACAGTCAGGCAGCTCACCTTAGTGCAGGCGAGCTTTCACGTGAAATGACGCAGGGGACCTATTCCCATTTGGGGGATCACCAGGGGACCATCGCATCGAGATAATGACAATGACCGCAATTACCAAGACAGCCTATGGTGGCAGCATTGATGACACCTATCACTGGCAATACCGTTGTTGATGGTGAAGCAGTCAGGAGGGCTAGGCATCAAGCATTAGCTACAATCCGTGACCACGAATCAACCTGTTTGGGACATGATTCAGGGTAGAGATTCTCTCCATCGAGCGTTTTCCATTACTCTGCACGTTTAGTATATTAAGAAGTTTAATTGTTATCTTGATTTGTTTCCCTCCGGAATATGATACTTGGCTACATCACAGTCGAACTTCGCATCTAGGGACAGTACTTTTCCCCTTAAGACACGTGCAAAACCAGTTTTGATCTTTTTCGTAATGACTGAAAATTTTGACAGCTGTGATTACACGGCGTAATCACGAAAGGTATGAATGGAATGAAATCATCTTTAAGACGTATACGTATCATCAGGCGTTCTTTTCGGTAGTGGATTATTTGTGCTAGCGAATGTAGTCATTACTGGTAGAGGACACAGTGGCAGTTAGGAGTTGATGTACAGATAACCACATTTAAATGCAGAGCACCACTTGGCACGATCATCAACTCAAAGTGGCGTGAATATGGTCCGTAGCTCGCACCACTTTGCACTGGTGCAGAGCAGTGCTTTGAATCTCAGCCAGATGCCACCTGGGTAGAGAATATCTAAGGTGAGAAACTAGTCGAATAAATCATATAATAGACTATATGCTACAGTTTATCTGTAAATTAAACATCTGTGGGTCTACCTATGTGTTTTTCTTTGTTCTTACATGTACTAGTGTTTAATGTCCTGTCGACACTATATGTAGTGGAGAAGCACTCCGAGTAAAGTAATAATCGTCCCTGTATAAAATTAACTACTTTTGATGTGCATCTAATTAGATGTTTTCGTTTAAATAATGTTCCGTACAAAAAAATCCAATGCAGGTACTTTTCAGAGCAACGTAATTATATAGGTGATCCACTATTAATCGTATACAATCCCAAGTACATCTCAGTTGGTCGATTATTGGATGATATGCATGAGATACAATAATCTTGTGCTGTTGATGTAAATCCAGGAGAAGTTCTTGGCCGGCCGCTGTGGCCGAGTGTTTCTAGGCGCTTCAGTCCCATAGCACTTAGAGCCATTTGAACCATTTTCGAGAAGTTCTGGGAATACACTTCTTGTGTAGTGTCGTTACGTAGTCTTTTAGCAAAAGTAATAAATATTTTAGCAAAAGCAATAAGAAGTAGTGAGGAGGCTGCAGCAAAGTATTACGTCAGCAGCAGGAGGCCGGCGGCCACAGCTTGGGGACGTGTGAGTCAGAGTAACATACACGTAAGGCGATTGTGGGATGTAGCTAGATGCGCTCTTCAGAAAACTGCAACGCACAGAGTTTGTAGTGGGTGGGTCGAAGTCACCACAGCACCTCAAGTCTCTTCTTGTGGGCAACATGACTAGGCGCTAGCATTTAGTGAAACAAATGCCCCACAGAGCGGTATAAATATGTATGAATTTTGAGACAGAAGTATTCTCGTCGCTAGTGTCCAGCGGCACGACCACAGCGCCGCATCCACAATGGACAGCGAGACCACTAGGCATGGCCAGATTGGGCTGCACCTACCGCCAGCACTAAGTTCTTCACTGAACTTAGTGCCACAACCCTCCAATCTGCCGTCCGCACCTGTGTCTTCCACTTCTGAGTTCCCTGTCTGGGACTTAGTACCACAGTACCAACTTTTGTCGAGATCAGCGGGTCGAGTCCTGCACAGATCAGTCCCCACACTGAGAGGAAGCCGCCACCCGTACGTCAGATCCTCCCAAGACAAAACATGCGCTGAGATTTAATAAAAGCATTCTTTATTGTCAACAGTGTTTTCACCTGGCCTTCCGGCTCATCACCACAACCACCATTCATCCCTCCGAGTGCAAATACACTCTTCACTGGTAACATTCATAAGGTTTATGATAGCGTTCAAAATTTATGAAAATGAGCTGAATGAGCTTGGCATACCAATGGAGTTAATTAGCTTGGTGAAGGTGTTGTATCAGCGACCGCGGTGTCATACCAAAGTTGTCAGCGCGAATCGATACCATACACATTAACGAGGGATCGCTGCAATCTACAGTGACGTGTCAAAGGCCCTCCTGAAGATCACGCCTCCCTATCAGCATAGCAGTTCCTCACGCTGAGGTCAGTATAGCGCAAGAGATTCGCTTAATTCGCACTCTCAGCTACAGCAGTCAACATCATCGAGTAGGACCAACAAATAGTTAAAGTATTTGATGAAACAAACTTTCATAGGTGTCAGATTTTGCACTGCGAGAGAACAGTTTGTTAATCTGTGATGCTTTCATAGTCAATGACAGTTGCAAATTATCAAGCAATCCTGTGTCAAAGAACTGAATCAGAGTAGCTTTTATTCATGTAAATAATAAAGTGAAGTAATATTTCATGTTTTATAGCTGATGAGCCCTCTCCAAGAGTTACCAAGGAGCCCACAGAAAGCCAAGCCAAAGTGTAAGGCGAGCTGTCCATGAAAGTCAGCACCAGATTCTTTGTGAGGCAATTATGTGCCATTTCACCAATGCTTTTTAATTTAGTTTTGCAGAAGGTAATTCGAAAAAGGAGAAGAGAAGGGAAAGGCGAGAGGTTAAACTGAAGAACACATTTGTTGGGATATTAAGACAAAACTACAGTCATAGCATAGACAGAGGAAGGCATGACGGAGATTGTAAATGACTTAGCAAAGAATACCAGAAAGTTTGGACTGTCAATTAATGTGAAGAAGTGTAACATAACTGTCCATAAAAGTCTCTTATAATGTGACATTTTTAGACAGTATATGGAACACATCCATATAGAAAAAATTAAATACATTGGGGCCTGGTTCAAAAGGCATCATTACTCAAAAAATGAGATTAATCCACGTATTGTCACTGAGTCTGAAACTTATTCCAATCTGAAGCAGACAGTGTCATCAAAAAACCTGTCGATTAAGATTAAAAGCCTAAGGTGCATTGCTACTACCATTGTTGCATTGGACGGAAACCTTAATCACCATAAAATAGACGAAAATAACTTACAGATCTTTGAACGGAAAATCATGAGAAAGAACTTTAGACCGACGTGCGAAGAGAACATGTGGAGACATAGAAAAAACCAATCAGTGTACGACCTGATAAGAGAACCAAACATTATGCAGCAAATGAAAGCGCGGAGAACAAGCTTACCAAATCGCTAGGAGGGAAAACGTGATAGTACTCGTCTAACTGAAAGACCAAGGAACTAATGGGAGGAAATGTAGGTGCATGATCTTCAGGGTGCGTGGTCGCCAATCTGTGTGTAAATGTTTGCTATGTATGTATTGTTATACATGTGTGAGGTGCCATTCTACAAAAGTTGAATATAGCCTGCTTTTCTCATCCACTGTTTTCAGAAACAAGACATGAGTACTTCCATTCTACTCAATATGTTCATTATGTGATCTTTATATATCGTACAAAAATATATCAACATGAAATGGATTGCAGATGTTATCATGCCATCTCTCGTCAAAAGAATCAGTTTAATTCTGCATAAGGAGGGCAATTAGGTGGATTATGATGCAAGAAGCTGAAAAATTTTAAACTGTCTAAAAACGTCCACGAAAAATGATGTTCGAAAAGTATTTGGTCGAGGAGCAGCTTCTTCATTAAAGTACGAAACTGTGCTTTTCTGATTTGGAGAGATCGTTTGTGTGATTCATTGTCTTTATATGGTGCCTCCATGAATAATAATTTTTTAAAAAATGTCAGACTACTAATTTCCAAAAACAATGACATTTTATACCGACATGTGAGAAAAGTTCGCCTACAATGTGGTACAAGTACTTTTTTTCGCTTTCCAAAACTCGATGCTTGCAAGGATTTCATGTTGTCATCTCATATTTACAGTGTACATGCGAGGCTACTGTCGCTGATAGGTTACATGGTGCTGGGTCTATTGTTAATGCCAGTATGTTGTTAGCTGCCACACTGATTTCAGGTACTTTCTTCAGTAGAGCTGCCTGATAGTTAAAACTCTGTATCCAGGGCGCGAAAAAATTTAAAAAATGAAAATAACTAATAAAATAAAAAGAATAAACAAATAGCAGATTTGTGTTCCAGTCTCCTACGAAATAGAGGATTACTTCACAACACTCCATTATTTTGTTAACTTTAATTTATCACTTAATTCTCAGAAAATTTTTAACTTTGTTAGAGCCAACGAATCAGCTAGCTAAGAAACCTAGCGTTTCCGTGGGATTTATTTACTAAATTATTCTTTCGTCCATCTTCTCTTTCCTCCTTTCTTTGTCAATCTCCTCCTTCTCTCTGTCCATCTGCTTCTCCAGCCCCTCTTTGTCCATCTCTTCCTTCACCTTCTTCTATCCACCTTCTCCTCCGTCTTCCTATCCGTTCGCCCTATCTCTGACCATCTCCTCCACTTCTCTCTCTGTCCAACTCCTCTCATTCCCCCTCTGACTGTCAATCTCTTCCCCCCCCCCCATCTGTCCACATCCCACTTCGGGCCTTCTCTGCCTGTTACCAGTTATCACCCCTAGACCCACCCTAATGGGAAGTTGGTGGTTTTTATCCCCACAATGAGAATTTCCAGACAGTAAGTAGCATTTGTACCAAGTTTGATAGAAACTGATACAGGGGCTTAGGAGAAGTTGAACATATACGTATATTACACATTAATATCTCTTATTCTCTCCACCATAAGAATAAAGAACGGATTTTAAATTTATCTATGGCAGTGTGACATTATATTAGATCCAGAAACAGGTTGGCAAAATTATTGGCGTGCTGTGGTGTTCATTCTCGCCATCTGGTTGACGCAATGAATTTTATAAATAAGAGACAAATTTCGCTTCGTACTTTTCCCAGTAAACTAAATACGGGAAATAAATATCGACAGGTCATTTTCGAACATTTTTACGACATCAGTTCCAGCAGCACCCTTGCCGTTGGTGGTAGTATGGAATCTTACTCCCACGGTATCTTCACACAAATAATGTATCACGTACCTAACAAATATGGTTTAAATTGCTCCAGGTGTTCCTGAGTTATGCTTCAATGTCACTGCCTTTTCACTTCCTCTATGGGATATAGGCAACTCTTGACCACATAGTGCATCTTTCCAGATGATCAGTAATCAGTAAACACTGAGTAAAACTACCTCAAACTTATGATTATTTTACAAGTGAGCTACTAACGTAAATATTTGATATTAAGAATGTAACCGGGAGAAGTTTGTTAAAGGATATGAAATTATGTTTAAAATATATCGGAAGTCCCTAACTACTCCTGTTATCAACTACTGCATGAATATATATTCTAGATATTTCCACGCCATGAGTGTCGATTCTATTTCACCCCCTACCCACAACCCTTTGAGAGGTAGGTGGTTCTCACATCCACTATGCTGTTTTCCATACAGTAATATGTGTACCAAGTTCGACTGACCTGACCCCGTGAAGGTGTGCAACATACATGCGTATTTAGAATAGACAGAGGCAAATGTATATTCTAGATCATACACCTATGGTATGGTAGTGGATTTTCACATGATAATGGCAAATGAATTTACCTTCTTTCTCAGATATCTTTACATTTACTAACACGTAAATGTATAATACTTTTGGCAATTGTTCTCTGGGATACAGTTATCAGTTTGTATATTTAATTTAGAGGAATGATCGTAGTGCCTGAAAATTTGCGAAGAAAGTGAATAATAATAGTAATAATAATAATAGTAATAAGAAGAAGAAGAAGAAGAAGCTCTGGCTACGTAGTAGTCCTCATCGACGTAAGAGCTGTTCTACTTTAAAACACATCGATGTCGAGCGTCTGGTTGTGAATAAAGTTCTTTCACTCAGAATTACCAGAGTCTTTTTCACTCACTGAATTCTTCAATCACAAGACGGAGAAGAAATTACCTCGGGCACGTAGGGCGGATGAGGTTGCTTATACTCTATCAAACGACGAAAATTATAGCGCGGAAAGAACAGAATTAGTGTTATTACAAACAAGCCATTACTTTTCTTGCTGACGAATACGATTTTTTCCTCTTTGTTAATGGAAACTCCGAGTTTTACATTCTTAAAATATATTTTCCTCTTTTGTATCGTGTACGTATGGAACAGATAACAGTTTCTGTCGTATTGAGACAGCAGACAATGTCTACTTGTTTTTAATGATTTCCACACTAATCTCCAGTCACTTCTTTCGAAAACATCTTCGATGTATCCACATATCTTCTTGATTAAATTCACGAATGTCTTTACTTGCAACAAGAAAGGTATCCTTAGTTCCAAGCGTTATTTTTTTGTTGAGAATTTCCAATAGAATAAAACAAGCATTTTTTTCAAACAACGTACACACACACACACACCACAGAGGTTAAACAGGAAATTCCTCGATTCTTAAAATTAGTGCTAATAGTATATATGGAAACAACTAAAATGCTGTAACAGGTAAGGATAGCTAGCTTATCAGTGGAATGAATAGAGATAAGGTAGCCACTTATTAACACCTAAAATCTATCGACCTACAAAAGTCAAAACGCTCTAAAAATTTAAAACACGTTTGTATTATTGCTAATCAAAATGTAATGTCAGAAAATGTACGCTGTTAGATTATGGATTACATGTAAGAGAATTCAGTCCGTGGGCTAGAGTGTAAACCTGGAGATCAACGTCATACATTCTCAGACGCTACTAAGTTAACTTATTAATTTGTAGGCCTACATATGAACTATTTTCGACTTTATGTAGTCCAAAATTGATATCGCTGTGCGCTGTCTGGCCTTATAAGTGCGTAGCAGATATAAATAGCAAGTTCTTGAATTAAAAATTATCTTTTTATTTCATGATTGTAAGCAAATGGCGTCTTAAAGGGCTGTTGAGCCGAACATGTAACTTTTGCATGAAAAAAAAATTGATAAACTTATATTTTGGCGAGTGATCAACCAGGAATTGTCGTCATTTGAACCTGCTGCTTGTTTACAATCGAGGAAAAAGGCTTGCGACCGATGGCAGACAGAGCGATATTTTCAGATCGATCATAGAACCAAGTAGACACACCATGAAAATTACAGGCTGCAATGAAAAGGTTATAGACAGGGTGTAATGCGTATAAGTACATCATTTCTACAAATGCTACCTTAATACGTACACACACATCGGTGTGTTGGATGTTTTCTCTCTACATCAAAAGTCTTCCAACAAACAAATAACAGACTCTGCATGGTCGTAACTGCACTAAGTAGACTAGGCCTGTCATTATAGATTACCTGTTTCGTGGACATGCGACCACACTTCAACACCCGACCTTTTGCCCAGGGGAAAATGCACATTAATGACTTGCTCTTCCCACACATACTTGGAGGTAACAACCAACTTAAAAATGTATGATAAGTAATAGTAATAATTATTAGTCTAAAAATTACTTAAATACAGATCTAATGTTGTTCAGTACACCGTCCCCAGTCACCAATAGAAATTTCTGCATTTATAGCCGCTACAGCCTGGTTTTGCTTCTCTAATCTCTTCATTTCCAAATCGACTTCGATTAGAAAATCCTTCTACAGACTAGAAACTTCATTTCCGCTGTTTGTGTGCGGGTTTTACCTACCTCTCTCATTATCAATGAGTCACTTCCATAAAGCAGCCTACAGACAACAGTTACATTATAGAACCTTAGTCGGGTGACCTTTCAAATGTTGTTTTTTGATGTTCTTATTATGTTGAAGCAAATCATTTGCACTTGTTTAGTTTAATATCTAAGTCAAGGTTAACATCAAAAGGTATATCGTACCCAAGGTAGCTTAAGTTAGCGACTTGTTCAATTAGTTGATTACTCAGAATTATTTCGCCTCTCAGGGGTTTCTCCCTGAGAAAGCCAAGACCTTGGTTTTGTTGATGGAAAAATTCAGATTACGTTGCTATGTGCACAGCTGCAACTTACGCAACGCCCTTTGCATTGAAGCTGCTATAAGTAGTAGATCATCAGAAAATAGCAACGTACCCATAAATTCGCTTTGTCCTGGATTAATACCTTGTGAAAACATCTGACACTATCAGAATAGGAGAAAACGATCGTAAGAATATAAATGTAACATTACAGAGTTTAAAAAAAAATTTATAAAATTTTTTAGTATGTTAAAGAGATTTCTATACATTGTCTCAATCACATTGGACATAAAACTTTTTTCACAAAGTGCTGACAAGTTTCGGCAGCTTAGCTGTCATCTGCAGACTGCATGTAACATTTTAAATGCACTAGCAGTGTACAACACTGGTACCTCATCCGTATATTCTTATTTTAATAAATCTTCAGGTAAAATCTAGTGTGTACAGTAACTGAAACAAAAAGCTTATATAACGTCGTAAAAAGAAATTGTACACTGAAAACTTTACGCACTGAAACTTCTATTAATTAGTTTCGTTATAGTCAGTAACTACAAGCAGACATTTGTCATGTAAGCGGAATACAACATCGTCACACTGGGTAACCTGTCCAGATATATGTGCCCTGATTCACACATGGTCCACATGTACTCGTAGTTACAACAGTACTGCATGTACTCGTAGTTACAACAATACTCTATGAGTACCTGGTGGTCATGTGTCTCCCCGTGCACATATATCTTGACTATTTGGACAATTTACACAGTGTGATAATGTTTTATATATGCTTCATGCTTTACCCATTTAGATTTCAAATACAGATTACATAACGAAAATCTGAAGTTCAAATTGGATTTAGGAATGTAAGATGTTTCTGAGATAATATACAATAAAAAAGATAATATTGGAAAAGCGAAGGCATTATAACCTTCTGACATACACTGAGGAGCCAAAAAAAAAAAAAAAACTGGTGCACCTGGTTAATACCGTGTAGGGGTCCCGCGAGCCGCAACACGACGCGGCATGAGCTTGACTAATGTCTGATGTAGTGCTGGAGGGAGTTGATACCATGAATCCTGCATGGCTGTCGATAAATCCGCAAGAGTACGAAGGGGTGGAGATCTCTTCTGAACAGCACGTTGCAAGGCATCCCAGATATGCGCAATAATGTTCATGTTTGGGGAGTTTGGTGGCCAACGGAACTGTTAAAACTCAGAAGAGTGTTCCTGGTGTCACTCTGTATCAATTCTGGACGTGTGGAATGTCGCATTGTCCTGCTGGAATTGGCCAAATCCGTCGGAATGGACAATGGACATGAATGGTTGCAGGTGATCAGATAGGATGCTTACGTACGTGTCACCTGTTACGGTCGTATCTAAACGTATCAGGGGTCCCATATCAAATCAACTGCACACGCCCCACACCAATAATGAGCCTGCACCAGCTTGAACAGTCTCTAGCCGAGGTGATGAGACTCGTGGGGTTGTCTCCATACCCGTACACGTCCATCCGCTCGATTCAATTCGACAGCCCAAAGTCGGTGTCGACGGCCCCAGACAAGGCTTAAAGCTTCGTGTCGCTCAGTCATCTATGGTACATGAGAGAGCCTTCGGCTCCGAAAGCCCTTATCGATGATGTTTCATTGGCTCGTTGGAGCGCTGCACGCGTTGATGGCCCAACATTGAATTCTGCAGCAATTTGCGGAACGTTGAACGATTCTCTTCAGTTGTCGTTGGTCTCGCTCTTGCAGGATTTTCTTCCGCCAGCAGCCATGAGGGAGATTTAATATTTAACGGATTCCTGATATTCACCGCTCACTCGTGAAATGGTCGTACGAGAAAATTCCTACTTCATCTCTATGTTGGAGGTGCTTTGTCCCATCGCTCGTGTGCCGACTATAACACCACGATCAAACTCACTTAAATCTCCATAATCTCCCATTGTAGCAGCAGTAATCGATCTAAGAACTATCTATCGTGTGGGTATATTCAGCGACATATGTGGATACTGTCACTGAAATGTGTCGGAAATAGAGTTAGTAGCAAAGAACCAATACATTTAAAATTCATGTATGATGCAGCAGTTTGTAACGCATGTTAGTGTTTATGCCCTCGTTTATTACGTTATAACTGTCATACAAGGATATAATAATGTAGGTACATTCATCGGCATATGTGGATACTGCCTGCGAAATTTTTTGCGAATGAAGTAAGTAACACATAAGTAATACAATGAAACGTCATGCATGATGTGGCAAATTTTCACATGTCTCATTGGTTATAACGTTATACCTCCTGAAATATGACAGGTAGGTGGTTCTTACCCCCACACCGATTGATACCTGACAGTAAGAGATATGTATACGATGTCTAGTTGAAATCGGTTTAGTGGTTTAGGAGGAGATGTGGAACACACACACACACACACACACACACACACACACACACACACACACACACACACACGCACATACATCGTTCATTTTTATAGGATGCATGGATTTTATGTCTCGAATTTTTGTACAAAATGCTAATTTATTTTGATATCTAGTATTTTTATGGGATTAATTATTAAAACTAAAGTATGTTATTTTCATAAGGAAAGTATGATTCGATATTTGTTAACTAACTTTTCTATTTGGTAATAATTAAAAACTTCGAATAAAATTTTAAAAAAAATTACCTACCGTTTATAAGATTTTAACGCTGCTGTAGAATCTTTTAGAATAATGTAAACGTTTGGCACTTAACAGTACTCGGAAATCTTCCGTTCCTAAAAAATGTTTTATTTGAGCTTTTTTCTGAGAATTGCGTCATAATGATTTAAGAAATTTACGTCCATCCACTGATCTCAAAACCCTATGAATATGTTCGAAACGTCGGAGCAGTCCGTGAGGTCTCTTTTGTCAGCAGGAAGTATTGGGAGTTGACGCGAAATTCTCGCAAGTACGCTGGACAGTCTCTGGAGGATCTTGATCTTCTAGTACCAAATACGCCACTTTTCCCTCAAACTCTCATCAAGGTCTCCAAGAGGACGACAAATTTAGCGAAGCAGCATGTTCAATAATGCCTGCCAAGATATCTTCCCCCCCTCATTTATTGCGTGACAATATTTCACCACAGTTTCATGAAAGGTAACTTCCACAAAGCAGCAGGCGGCTACAGAGATCTACTCCAAACATCATCAGGGGAATGCTGTCGCCAGAGCATCGGCTTGGTTGCAACAATGGAACCGTGGATGGTAACAGAAAGTGATGTTTAAGTAGAACCATTTGGCTGTACACCTCGTAGTTCGTGTACTCAATATCCTTTTTTGAATCTTTCATTCAGCTACTACTCTGTTTGACAGATATGCCTAGAATGTGAAGTACTCACAATGGGGCGTTTCACTAACCATTTCCCGCAGAGCAGGAGCAGGAGATGGCGAAGAACGAACCAGTAGAAGTACTGAATTGAGTACTGGGTCGAGTTTACAAGTAAATGATGTCTAATCACACTGTCAAGTACAGTCTGAAGTGTATGTTTCGCCTCCTGAAGTGCCTTGCTTAAGAATTTTCTTGTCCGTGTATCTTAGTCATATTAGAACCGTGTGCTATGGTCGTTTTGTTGATGTTGCTGGTGTAGCAATGAGATGTTCGTACCGGTTTGGTAAATTCTTAGTACTTGTTGATTTGCTAGTGAGGGAAGCAACCGGAGTCCTGCAAGGCTGGCCACTGCGCAATATTGCCGGCCCACGAGCTTGTGTGGACAAGCCCGCGGGCTCATCTCCCCACCTGACGCGGCCGCGCTACCAGCCCGCAGCACTGGCTTGCTCAACCCGCCTCAGACCACCGCACAGGATGGGCTGGGCCGCCTATCAGTTATACACCCCGCACTGCGTACCAAGCTCTAACACCCTAGACGTGCTGTCACCACGCTCGTTGAGGGATTTTACTCTCCACCGTGAAAAGCGCTTAACACGAAGCTAATGGGGGCCAAAATATTTTACTTTGTTAAAAGAAATTCATATTACAGTATGCATGCGAAAAATATGCTCAGCAAAATATCAGAAGCAATTTTTTGAAATGCTATTTCCTGTGTGCACCTGCAGTTGCTGATACATCTGATTAGTTATATTTGTTTAAACTTTCAATATTTTCATTTTAAGCAAATGGGTTGGTTGTATTCGTGTAGATTTCTCAGCGAATAGACACGTAAATCAGGTTTCTACACACCTAGAACCGAATTCGAAAACTGACTGACTAGTGCGATGAAATGTGCGGACATTAGCAGTACCTGAAACTGTCCAAAAATAAGAACAAAACTCCTGAGTGTTGGTGCAGTTACTTACAGATTATACCAAATAATTAATGTTGCTGAGAAGCGGGTTATTGTCATGACAGACATTTTGTTTTGTTCTAAAGGAAAACTGTGCCATTACGTTGGGGTCGGGTCCACAGTACTATCTCATGTCAACTGATTATTTAAATTATGCGTTTTCATGTTTAACGATTGCCACTACACTAACATCAAAACAAGATGGCTTGGATGCGGTAAAATTACCAACATAATATCTGCAGTGCAATATTAATTCACAAAGGAAGAGATTCTTTTATTTGGCTACAAAAAATCAACACTATTTTGGAACGGTTCGCGTAAATGAAAGCTACAAGACTGATGCAACAACCGACAGTCGATTTAGAGAGAACATGAAACAAAACTTATTGTAATAAGCATTTACAGTATATTCCTTCATTCATTTTCTCTGATATTCGAGTTGCTATGAAGAAATAGAGGAGCATCAACATTGTCTGGTCCCAGAAGTTATCCTCGTGACTTAGAACGAAACTTGCAGAACTAAAATCTCTCTCTGATGCAAAGCTGGATGACTGCACACAAAAAATGTTTCTAGCTATCTTCTGGAGAGTCGGAAACATTTATCCGTTTTCATTCCAATCATAAGCTACATTTTCAACCAATATACTATTCTAGTTGAAATACTTACCAAAATTATCTGTGGGTGTCGAATTGTCATCGATACCTGCCCACAGAGCAAACCTGTGTACTTTTTTCATAGTGCTACAAAAGAATCTTTCAGTAAAATGTAAAAGTACTACTGGAAATAAAAGTTTCGTTCTTAAAATACTTGAATTATTTTCCAGCATTTGAAGGCTTCGTCAAAGTTGCTCTCAGTTCTACCTGGACAGTCTAACAAACAGTTCACGTGTATTTGGCTATTATTTAGATGAGAAAGTATCTGAGATGAACGTCTTTTCTGCGGCCGAACTTAGTTTTGTTTAGAGATGGAAATTCACGAGAGGGTGTCCTTTTGTGAATGGTCACTCGAAGTTATTGATGTAGCTGTTACTGAATTGTATACTTACCATCTCCCATGATTTCACGCTTCTGACATTTAGATGTCATTTTCAAAATGCGAAATGCTGCTCACAGTTTAGCAGCTAGCTCGAGGTGCTTTTTCCTCTACACAATTTTTCAGGCGGATTTGCAATATTTATATCAGGGGCTTCTTCGTCCTGAGGTTCGTTACTTAAGTGTTTCAGTAGCGTCATCTTCCATGGCAACAGGAGGTGCAGTGTAGGTGATTTTCGTATCCAGCTGTTTTGATGTCTCCTTGAAGGAATGTTAGAAAACTTACTGTCTTACAATTCTTCAGATTATTTATATGCTAATAAATTATAGTTTAATATAAAAAAGTAACAGTATACATAAGTTAGAGCATAAATCAAATCGTCCATCAACGTGATGTCAATATTTCTACTCTCTGCGTCTCATTTCTTAGAGAACTTTCTCCATAGTAAGGAATACTGGCTTTAGAAAAAGCGTGATCAACTGTGCGTTCCAGCGAGTACCATCGCCTGTTCTAGAGTTCTCGCTAGGCTATGAACAATGCCACTTTGCTTTGCAAATGTCACAAGTTCGTTTACTGCAGTGAAAACAAAATGAAGCCGCGGAGTTGGGTGACGTTTACCGCACATTAAACGCATTTCTTAGCATTATGTTCAGTATGTGGCAGGAACAATTCTGTCTATAACATCCACGAGGAGCAACGATAGTGTTAGCAGCTTGGTCCTTAATAAAAGGTACATCTTTGGGATAAACCTTTCATCTGTTTTAGACTCGTTTGGATCCGTGTCGTAAAGAAGAAGCGTGATCTGAGGTCCTAGTTCACAAAATAAAGAACTACACGGGTCGGCTAATGAATCCTCTTTGCGTTACATATGCACACATATGTGTCGCCGACCATTCACCTCCGTTGACGTAATAAATTATTTCAGGAATAATTTTCTTTCTAAGGTTTTATTTCAGGCATAATATTCTTTCTAAGGCTTTTCACTTGTTCTGTGATCTGTCGTCAGACAGTTCTGGTGAGAGATGTAACCGGTCCGCACCGGTGTCCAGCCCGGTTGCTGCTCGCACTGACGTTGATTTGATTTATTGCTCATTTAGAGACCTGTTGCTTTACATTTTATAACAGGGCGTTCATTTTACAATATTTCAAGTACGTTATAAAATATATTCCATATTACGAAAAGCAATTCTTTTCAGAAATTACAATGGAAGTAATAATAAATTAAAAATACATTACAAAATTGGAGAAAGAACACAAAAATTCAAATTTTGAGAAGACACGGTGATTGGAAAGACTTGGATAATAACAGAGAGAGAGAGAGAGATAGATAGAGAGAGAGAGAGAGAGAGAGAGAAATGTTATTCTATCTGAGCCAGCCTGGTCTGAAAGCCTAGGAACTACTTCGAGCCTTGCAGTCCCGGTTCGATACAGTTTAATTTACGGATTAGTATTTCTAAACACTATATACGAAAACACTATAACTTATGTACATTGTGGAAAGCGCAGTGGTGTGTGAGTGTAAAGTATTTTATTTCTTGAGAATATTAATTAACCTTCAGTTTCTGTATTGTGTGTCTTGAATTTTACCTGTTATGTTGCTTATATAGTAAGTGTTCGGTTACAAATGTTACATCCCAACAGCGGTGTAATGACCGCGTGATGGATATGCCTGCTATTTATACTTAAGGTAGAACAGATATGCAGGGTTGATTGCGTTACACTGTTTATTCGGATCCAATTTAATTATTTTAGATGTTTTGTAAGGTTGTATGTGGTACGTGTTGGTGAAAGTGTTTGCTGTTTGAGTGAGCACGTGTTTCGGTACTGCTGTCTGTGTTGGTGCACGAACTGGAACTGTTGTCTTACGTGCTTCGTGTGTGTTGCAGTGTTCTGTTATACGGCCGTGTCTGTCTGTATTTGTCATTGCTTGAGACATCATCAGCGATTTTATTTACCATTTCTCACTCGTTTTTGTCTCTTATTGTCCGTATCATGTCACTATTGTACTGCGTTGGTGTCTGGTGTCCTGCTCTTCATAGGTGACAGTGAAAAAGCAAGTGTTCTGGGGATCCGTGTTCCCCACATGTACAAGCAGCACTCTGGCTGCGGCCGAAACGTTGTAAGTGAGCAGGATAAGGGCCATGACATTTTGGAAAGTGAACCATACCCCGGATAGGATTGATATTGCTTAGTCTCAGATTTCCCCTGATGTGCGGGAAGTATTGATGTACCCTACGGCCCTTATCGCTTGCCTCCCATTCCCTTTGCCAGGTATCCACCCGCCATTTAACGAGTTCTCGGTAATGTCCTGTCCAGTAATCTCGATTACTTTCTCCTGTCTCCCTCTCCTGAGCCAGTACTTTGCAGCCCGAAACCTAATTGTTATGTCGACTGGGAAGGTTCCAAGCTTTTAGTCTTTAGGTTGGCAATCGCAAGCGCGATCTCCTCAATGCAATGGGAATAATGACGGTACAATTTTCATGGCAAGAGTTTATTAAGAATTGTTGGCCACTACGAATCTGCTCATCCGACTGTTGCTCGTAATCGGGAGGTGTTTGTTTAGCAGTAACTTCTCCATCCTTCTGTTACGGTACCGTCAACTCGTCTCAGCGTTGCTAAGAGTAGTGGCGTCTTCAGAAGCTCCGTTTGTATTTTTAAGAGTTCCCCCCCTAAATGTTGGTGTGGAGCTATTTCTGCACGTGTGTGTTCCAATGTCCTTCTCGAATTGTTTGTAACGCTTGTTTCTAGCATTGTTTTGCTTCCTTGAACTGTATGAATCTCACATATCTGTCCCTTGACGTTGTCGCTGTTTGATACCATTCCCGTTTGTTTCTTGCTTCTTTGCACAACCTTTTTAGTCTTCTAGTCCATGGTATGTCTAGCTTTCGTCCTGCGTCAGCGGTCGGTATTGCACCCCTTTGTTCTTTTTGTAGTAAATCAGTCATAATATGAGCTTCATAATCCACTGGCCCCTGGATTGCATGTAGGAGGAAGTCCTCAATTATCTGTCTTAGTTTTGCCCAGTCTGCATTGTGAAATAACAATCGCTGATGTATGTCCTGTGTAGGTGTGTGTATCTGCGTGTCTATTTTCATCATGATAACGTTGTTGTCGCTCTGAGAAGCGCCATCCATGGCCTCGCACCTCGTTACAAGAGGAAGTGCATTTGCATGTGCAATTGTTATGTCAATCCTGCTGCTGGCTGTCAATGGCGTTATACAGTTAGGTGGCTGATTCGGACTGTTGACGATGTACAGGTTACTAAAATTTAGACTTTCACGGCCGGAAATGTCATGTAAAATATAATTATCCGGGCTGTTACGCCGTGGTCGGTCGATGAATTCCGTGTCAATTCCTAACGTTTCGTCCCCATCTGCGGAGGACACCTTAAAGGGGCCCTGTAGCTCGATGGAAGGTCCAACACACCCACTGGCTCGCTACTGACGTCCGTTAAATTCCGTGTCCGCGCGCTCCCGAGCCGAGGCGTGTCGTCACGTGTTTTGAAAACGTCAGTGCAATTGGCCGCTGTCCGCTGCCGTCGATCGCTGTTGCCATCACCCAGTGGTGGACGGGTGGTACACATCTTCTTCAACATCGGCATCCATATACCGTTTAATTTCACGCCCTCTTCCTTTCGATTGAAATTATTAGGGTGTTTGGCGATTTAGACTGCCTCCCTGTAGAGCCTTTCGTAATATACGCTTGTGGCCGCTAGTAGTTTCGTCTCCTCAAAACGAATATGGTGGCTACCTGGTTGGAAAGCATGCTCCGCAACAGCTGATCGTTCCGTTTCTCCTCTTCTACAATTGCCCTTGTGCTCTTCCAAACGTTTTGAAACAGTTCTTTTAGTGGTACCCGCATAAACATCTCCACAGCTGCATGGTATCTTATATACTCCAGCTTTTTCCAATGGTTTACGAGCGTCCTTGGCAGGCTTAAGGTATTCCTGTATCTTCCTGGTGGGCTTGTAAATTACGGTAATATTCCGCTTCGTCAACATCCTCCCTATTCTTTCTGTTACATTTTTAACGATGGGCAGGAATACCTTAGATTTTACAGTAGCCTGTACGTCACTATGGTTTCTGCGTGGCTCTCTCAACGCACGTTTTATTTCGGCGGACGAATATCCGTTCTTCATTAGTGCATTACGGAGATGTTCCATCTCAGCGTCGAGCAACTCAGATTCACAAATATTTCTAGCTCTGTCCGCTAACGTCTTGAGAACACCCCGCTTCTGTTGTGGGTGGTGGTTCGAATCCCGGTGAAAATAACGGTCCATGTACGTGGGTTTGCGGTATACTGAGTGGCCCAAACTATCATTTTCGTTTCTAAAAACAAGCACATCGAGGAAATGTAATTTTCCGTCTACCTCCTCCTCCATTGTAAACTGAATTCTTGTGTTTATACTATCCAGATTTTCGTGGAACCGTCTTAGTTCCTCCATGCCATGTCTCCACAGCACAAACGTGTCATCCACGTATCGAAACATTACATTTGGTTTGTTGCTGGCAGTACCTAAGGCCTGTTCTTTGAATTTCTCCATAAAGAAGTTTTGCAATTACGGGACTTAGGGGGCTTCCAAATAAAACCGTTCATTCCACTTGAAGTATGTGGTCGTCAAACAACACTTAAACAGTTCTGAAATATCGGCAGGAAAAATTCGATCCAGCTGTGTTCCAATACATCATTAAGTGGAACCATGGTAAACAGCGATACCACATCGAAGCTGACCAATATGTCCCTCAGCTGGGCCACTATGCCATTCAAGATGCTGATGAAATGTGTCGAATTCTTTATATAAGAGCCCGAACGGCCCACACGTGGTTTTAACAGCGTAGTCAAAAGCTTGGCTAACGAGTAGGTGGGCGAACCAATGGCACTTATCATCGGTCTTAATGGCACATTTTCTTTATGAATTTTGGGCAATCCCTAAAGCCTCTGTGGTAGCGCAACCGAATTGCAGAGAGCTTTTGTACACTCTCTTCAATGGAAGACGTTTTATTAACCGCGACACAGTTCTAAGAACTTTGTTAGTGGGGCCCTTATTCAGCTTCCTATATACTTGCGGATCCAGTAGATCAGTAATTTTACTCTGATAGTCGGCCACATCCATAACAACCGTTGCGATTCCTTTGTCAGCTGGGAGAATCAAAATACTATCGTCGTCATTCAGGAGTTTTAAAGTTCTTCTCTCACCCACAGTTATACTACTCTTCGGCGGTTTTGCATTGGCTAATATTCTCATTGTTTCTATACGGATTTCGTCAGCTGTTACAGCACCCACACTGCGAATTCCTGCTTCTACATTGGCTATTATTTCTTCCGTGAGCACAAAACGCGGACTAACAGCAAAATTTCCTCCCTTGGCAAGCACAGATGTCTCATCGTCAGATAACGAACGTTTGGATAAACTGATAACGGTCCGGGAAACGTCTAAATGCCGAACAGTCTGATTAGGTAGCAAATTATCAAACTTCTTCTTCTGTCTACTACACGTTGTCAACTTACGCTTCCCCATGGATCATGCAGTAGTCTATCAATTTTATCCCAGTCACCGCTGCACAGTTTATTACTGAGAGACATTAACTTACAGTTTGTGCTTTCCAAGTCCCGTCGGGTTTGCTGAATGCGCTCTCGTAGTAAGGCCTCCTCAGTCCGTTTGAAAATGCGTTGTGTCTTTCCCGAATAGAACAGTCGCTTTATCTTCAGAAACTTCGGTATAACGCCGACGGCTCTGCAATGAGACAGGAATGTAGGTAAACACAAAAGCTGCACTCTCCTCTTCTGGAGTCAATTCTCTTGACATTTCCTCCCCGTAGAGGCGTCTGATACTAAAATGTAGACTTTCACGGCCGGAAATGTCATGTCCAATATTATTATCGGGGCTGTTATGCCGTGGTCGGTTGATGAATTCCGTGTCAATTCCCAGGAGGACTCCAGAAGAAGAGAGTGAAGCTCTGTGTCTATCGGTATATTGATTTCAGCAAGAGTTTGTCTGTCTGCAGCCGGTTGCGGTGGCCGAGCGGTTCTAGGCGCTTCAGTCTGGAACCGCGTGACCACTACGGTCACAGGTTCGAATCCTGCCTCGGGCATGGTTGTGTGTGATGTCCTTAGGTTAGTTAGGTTTAAGTTCTAAGTTCTAGGCGACTGATGACCTCAGCTGCTAAGTCCCATAGTGCTCAGAGCAATTTGAAATTTGTCTGTCTGCTCGGTCGTCGGACATCAGATTGTGGCAGGTCTTGAGTTGCCAGTTCTAGTCACAAGTCGCAGTGCTGTTTGGAAGTTGTCTCTGTTTTCTAGCCTCGAAAGCCGAAAACATTTTTTCCAGCTTTAAAATGTCGTTGTTCCCAAAGTTCTGTGTTCTTTGTCTGGGTCTGATCGTCTCTCGCCGTCTGCTCGGGATGCGAGTGTGTTGTGGGTGTCTGTATTTCATGTTTTGTATCGTATTGTTTTTTACGCTGCAGCTTATGTAGTTGAAGGTGGGTTGTCTGTTGGTTTGTGTTCTTTTGGAATCCACTTTGTTTCCTCCCAAGTAATTCATCATCAAGTGTTGTGATGTTTTGTGCTGTGCTATTTGTGTTTTTGAACCGCCCTCAGATGAACGTCACTGGATAGATGTAGGTTTTGCACTTTTCGGTGTTGTATATCCTATTGTGTTTCAGTGTTTCATGTTTCTGTTCTATCACGTTGATGTTTCCATGTCTGCGTTTTGGTTGTATCCTTGGTTGTCTGTGCAAGTTTCGTGAGCTGTGTAGTTGTTTTGTGCACATTTCATGATTAATTTCGTGTTGTTCTTGTTTGTGATGCCTACGCTTTCCACAAACATTACTAACTAATATTATTTCTAATTCTTCTATTTTTCACAATAAGCACGTCTGCATGGTAGCCCATTGTTACATTTCATGTTTTAGGTGCCTGGCTACCTCATAGCACATTGCATGCACAGTAGATTGATGTGTTCCTCAGTCTCTAAGTAATGACGCTGAACCGCGTCGCCGGAAAACAATGACGGGAAGATTTCAGTATCTTCGAACGTCTCTGGGGGAAGCCCATTCGTTGCCGCCATGCAATTGCGGGGTGCCATGACCTCGCCCTGGTAACAGGGACTTATGTTTCCAGCTGTGAATGTCTTCGTATGCATTGACGACATATGTGGAATTAAGGAGAGAAACTTAGCATCAGGACGGATGGTCACCAGGTGGATGAAGTTAAGGAATTCTGTCTGCTACCTGGACAGTAAAATAACCAACGACGGACGGAGCAAGGAGGACACCAAAAGCAGACTAGCTCTGGCAGAAAGGGCATTTCTGGCCAAGAGAAGTCTACTAGTATCAAACATAGGTGTTAATTTGAGGAAGAAATTTCTGAGAATGTACGTCTGGAGCACAGCGTTCCGTCGTAGTGAAACGTGGTCTGAGGGACAATCTGAAGAGAAGAGAATCGAAGCATTTGAGATGTGGTTCTACAGGCGAATGTTGAAAGTTAGGTTGACTGATAAGGTAAGGAACGAGGAGGTTCTGTGCAGATTCGGAGAGGAAAGGAATATGTGGAAAATACTGACAAGGAGTAAGGACAGGATGATAGGACATCTGTTAAAACATCAGGGAATGAGTTCCATGGACTAGAGGGAGCTGTAGAAGGCAAAACCAGTAGAGGAAGACAGAGATTGGAATACAGCGAGCAAATAACTGAGGACGTAGGTTGCAAGTGGTACTCTGACATGAAGAGGTTGCCACAAAAGAGCAATTCGTGGCAGGCCGCATCTAACCAGTCAGAAGAATGATGACACAAAAAAAGGGCTCCTGACATGCTGTGGTCTTAGTAGACATATTTTTCATAATTGTAGTCTCAGTTAGCGACCTGTTTTTCAAATAACTCTTTGTATATGGGGCATCCTGGGCCGCCTGCTTTGTTGCAAGGGCGGTTTCTATCCATACATGGTATGCAACCAAGTCTTTTCAGTACAGTCGGTTTGGATGGTCCCGGTTTGGCGCATTTGTAGCAGTCTGCTGCGACTCAGCTACAGCGCTTTACTAGGTGCCCTAAATCATGGCTAGTATTACATTTCTGCATCGGTATGAAGTTTTTTATTCTAAGTACTTCGTAATCGAAGTATACCCGTTCCCTTTGCATAAGAAGAAGCCATATTCGGGGGATAACCTCAATAATGTTGTTCGCCGTAAGCTGATTTGTCGGTCATGTTTTAGACTTAAGCGTCACCTTTTCGTCAAACATTTATCTGGTGACGTCCTCGATGAGGTTAATCTTGCACAGTTCGTCCATTAAATCCTTGTCCAGTATGGACGTGAGGACGTTGTTTATGGCCATTAGTGGTCTGTCTTTTCAGGCCTCTTCACATTTTATGTCGTTTAGCTACGATTTTTTCTCTACAATTTTCATGTCATCCGTCTTCATCTCGGTTTTGTTAATCACTATGTTTGTTGTTGATCTGATCGCCTTTATTTTTATTTTATCCTGACGTGCATTAATTGTTTTAGTCAATGTATCTCGTACAGCCCTTGTGTCCTGACTGTTTGTTGGGTTAAAAAACAGAACACTTGTTTTGTTTGCATATACTTTCTCAATTTTGCCAACCATTGAGTTTTTCGATTTCGTGTCACTAGGAGCAGAGGCTACAGCAGCATGCCTTATAACGTTTGACATTTCCGTTCGGAGTTTGCAATTCTCTTCTTTGATGCCTTGATTTCCGTTTCTAGTTGGACATTTCTAAATGATGCATCAGGAGCATTGGTAACAGCAATACGGTCGTTATTTGAAATAAAAAGGTAAGTTCCATTCTTAAGTACTTGTTCAGAAGTAAATACAACTGAGAATACGTCTCGATTAGTGGAACGAGCAACTTGTTGGTATATAGGCTACTCAGCAATATTTTGCCCGTCGCCAACGAATGTAACTGAATATGCAACGCTTTTCACGTTGCCGAACGGGTAGCCATATTTTATTTTTTATTTTTTGACGTATTTTACTTTTATGAACAGCTGCAGAGAATGTAACATTAATTTGGAATTCAACTCTGTTTACTTTTACGAGTACTGGCTATTAATATTGAGTTTCATGAAGCGCAGTTTTTCGACAGTAAATAATTCTATGATACTGCGTGCAATGAATACGTAAGAGGAATAACGCATTTTCTCTTTCCTCGGCCCCAGCATCGAACACGTGGCGCTTGCACTGGTTTACAAGTTCTTTGCGTGATAACTGCTACGAAGCCACGAGATTACCCGTACTTTGCGGAAGGAAATTGACTCTTTTTGTATATGAGGAAAGGTTAAACCAAGAATGAAATTTGTTAAATTAGAATTTGTGTTGAGAGAAGGGACTACCAGAAGTAACATTTCGGAAGGCAAGTTTCATTGCAAGCAAAGAAGCAGATACCTATTCCGACTCGAAAACCATACTTACGATTGATGTAAATTGGCAGAGGACACGTAATTTATTTGAGAGTGCAATGGTCATTTATTGTTCAGCTAATTTGACCTTTACAAGGCGAAGCCTCTTGAATCTTAAGCTAATGTCTACAATGTTAATTGCTGTTTCCATGCCTCTCCTGCTATCTACTGTCAGTTGAAGCCTATGCCTGTTTTCAGTTCTTTATTCCAGCGGTCAGAAGTCTTACCTCATGGTCTCCGGGTTTCTTCACTCTGGTACTGCCTTTATACGCTGCTGTGATAGAATCACACGATAGTGATATGAACATATACACATGGAGATAGTACGGCCTGCAGGGCGAGCATTGACGGAGCTGTCATTGGTATTGAGTTGTTTCATGTGGAAAGGTTTCCGACGTGGTTATGGCCGCACGAAGGGAATTAACAGACTTTGAATGCGGATTGGTAGTTGGAGCTAGACACATGGGACATTACATTTCGGAAATCGTTGGGGAATTCAATATTCAGCGATCCACAGTGTCAAGAGTGTGCCTAGAATACCAGATTTCAGACATTACCTCTCAGTACGGACAACGCAGTGGCCGAAGACCACCTCTTAGCGATCAAAGCAAGCGGCGTTTGCGTAGAGTTGTCAGTGCTAACAGACAAGGAACACTACGTGAAATAGCCACAGAAATCAATATGGGACATACGACGAACGTATTTGGGCACGTTGCCATATCGTTTGGACCCTAGACGACTGGAAAACCATGGCCCAGTCAGAGGAGTCCCGTTTTCAGTTGGTAAGAGTTGGTGATAGAGTTCGAGTGTGGCGCAGACCCCACGAATCCGTGGGCCCAAGTTGTCAACAGGGCACTGTGCAAGCTGGTGACGGCTTCACAACGGTTTGGGCCGTGGTTACATGGGTCACTGAAGGGAAATAGTCATTTTCGGCTACCTGGAGACCATTTGCAGCCCTTCATGGACTTCATGTTCCAAAACAACGATCGAATTTTTATGGACGACAATGAGCGCCATGTCACCGGGCCTGTGTTCCCGACTGGTTTGAAGAACATTCCCGACAATTCGAGCGAATAATTTGGTCATCCAGATTCCCGAACATGAATCCCATCGAACATTTATGAGACATAATTAAATGGTCAGTTCGTGCAAAGAATCTAGGACCGGTAACACATCAACAACTAGCGACGTGTATGGAGGTACCATGGCTCAGGTATACTGCAGAGGACGTCCAAAGTCTCGATATGCTGCACTACGCCATGCAAAAGGAGGTACTACGTGATTTGAGGAGCTTTCTCAAGACATTTGTCTCCACGATATAAATCTTCCGTCGCTTCTTCGTGTTGTACGTCCTAACCATTTCCATTTTAGGATCTGTGCCCTTTCCAAAATATTCCGAACACCTGTTGTTTATCTTATGAGTTCATTTTCTTCCCGACCTTTCTTAATGAGTCCTAAAATTGGCCATTTCGCAACTCTCTGACCCGTTTCCTGTTTTCTTTCGAAAAACACTTCACAATCCTAGTTTCACAGTTGTATATTAGTACGTGTACATATACAGAAAAAAGTCTTATTTTATGTTCGTTGGCATACTGGGTTTAAGGACGGTTGTGTTTATCCCACAAGTCCTCCAGCCTTGCTTGATTCGACGAAAAAACTCAGTTTGGATCTTTGGATGTTAATTAACTTTCCCTGGTATAAAATTTCATTCAATATTATTTGACTTGCAGTAACCCTATTGTGGTGGACAGTATTTTTTTTGGACAGGTTTGCTTTAAGGCTCATTTTTTCGCTAATGTCTGATTTATAGAGAATTTTAGTTCTGTATTATTATTTGGTATGGCTACTGTACTGTCGGCAGATGTCAAGTCAAAGAGATTTTCCCATTTATTGTTCCTCCTTGTATTCTTACGCTCCCGCAGATCACTATTAAAGTTCTCATCATTTGTACAAATTTTGAATGCTACGAGAAACATAAGATATACAAAAGAATAACTTTTTACTTATCTTCATTATCTCGTTGTTGTTGTTGATGGCTCAAAGTATAGTCTAGGGGTATATTCTTGAAGCTGAAATTTCGATTTTGTAGGTCCCCGATGACTAAATAACTGATGAAGTTTTGCCTGAACTATTCTTGAATTTCATTCTTTGTCACATCTTTCAACATCGCACCATTTTTACATTTTCCACATTCAAAGACCAATAATTACATTGTTGGTGACAAACTTAGTAAACATCTACATCCATCAGAGGCTTGCCCACCACTACTTACATTATTCTTACTCACAATTTCCAAAGGGTTTACAAAGTAAAAGTGGTTACAAACCTTCTTTACCAAAGACGAATCTTCCATAGAATATATTGTTATTTTGTAAATCAATCTAGAAATAATTTAGTAATTAGCGTTAGATTGTGCAATTAATAATATGTATTTTAAGTATACCAGAAAACTCGTAATTTCAAATATTTTTAAAAGAAGAGTAATTCAAACTGTTAGTACATATCGATTGTAACACATAACTCCTTTTTTATACATTTTAGCCTGAAATATAATACATCGTATACAAAATCATATAAATTCTTTTATTGAAACAGCTGAGATAATTTGAACCTATGCAAGAATCGATAGTATACATGGTATCGGTTATATCTATATAAAAAAATCTTATGTTAGAGGAGGGTGATTCATTATATCCTCTTTCTTTCCAATTAATTTTGCTCATAGCCATCTCATGGACCGCTACAAATAGTTTCGGTGATACAGTGTTGCCCTGCTTTATTCCCCTTTCAATAGAAAATAAATTCCCTTGTGTGTTTTCCTATGATGACAAAAGCCACCGAATTATCGTAGATGTTATACAATATGTTTGTGTACTTTATTTCTGTGCCTTGTTCTGCCATTGCTTGTATAAGAGCAAAGTGGCTGACAAAATCAAAAGGTTTTTCATAGTTTACAAAAGCTAAGCCTTGTGATATGCTCGATTCATTGGCTCACGCATGATGCGTGCATTGTCAGCAGTGCTATAACCACTGCAGGATGTAACTTGTTCTTCGGTTGTGTATATTCTTCAATAAAGTTCAGAATCATCAAGAATTCAGTGAAAATACTGTACATTAAATGGAATTTGCTGACGGACTGGCAATTCTTCAAATTGTGAGTATCTCCTTTTTCATGCAGAAGGATTATTTTTGCTTTGTTCTAGTAGGCGGGAAAGCTGCCTCTTTGTATACAAGCTGTAAAGATTTTAGTCAGATCTTTCTTTCTTCACAAGTTAGATTAAGGGACCATTTTCCTCAGTTAGCCTATAAAATAAGGGTTTTTATGATTTGTTTTGGAAAAAGTAATGAAACAATCACTGTAAATATTTTTTCACATTATTTATTGGTTCTTGGAGAACATTTTTCAATTCTTAAGGAAATTGTCATCATTAAGCCCTCCCCCCCCCCCCCTATTCGAGGAGTTATACTTACTCTGTCAGAAATGAGATCTGCCAATGGCGGAAGTCCTGCAGTCTGCAAATCTTGTCTGAAATCAAAAGGCAAACAATTTTCTTAGTCTCTGGAAGAACAATAGCACAGTTTTTTGAAACTTAGGAAAATAATAAAGTAATGTTAGATACCCAAATGTAGTTTTCTGGTGTGTTTCTTGGCCACGTTTTTTGCAGTATGTAATAAAGAAACTGAAACAAAAATTCAGTCCATCACTCCTTGAGGCCATTCTAAGGAGTAATTCAGCCAAATTTCAGAAACATATCTTTATTAATATACCCGCAGTCTATTCGATCAGCTTGAGTTACGGTGTGTCTAAAGCTGACCGAATAGAACGCGTCCTCGATCATGTACATATTTTACCTTCTCATAAAATACTTCTAATTCAAATTCATCGTCAGAATAAGTTGAAATATAATTATATAATTGCACTATTTGCAACTTTTATCTATTTTATATTTGTGTAACAGTCTATGCAGTCCTCCTTGATGTTCCTTCTATTACTAATGCCTTTTGAATTGAGGCCTATTTATTGGGAACCACGCTCCTTTTATTCTTTCTCAAACTCTCAAGTTCATTAGCATTGGGTATTAAGAATTCTACGAAATTGTTTTGTCAGATATAAAAGGTAAACGAAATTTCTGTGGATAAACACCAACTACCAGTGAACTTACGTGTATGCATGAGTCATACGTAATACGACACTCTCATGTGAGATATTTCTGCAAACACATTTAAACTCCTTATAGCCTTTCGTAATTTTCTTAGTTATAAGCAGTTTGATTTCATATTATACAGGATGTTCGAGGAGGAAGGGTCAATATTCAAGTGTCATTAGCTCTAAAATTCGTACCTTAAGAGCAATGACCAATTGTTGAGAAGAAGAAATGTCTTTCACAGTAGCAGAGATGATCAAGCGCTAAAAGCGCTTAAGGTATGCACTTTAAAGCACATGTTAAGTGGACGTTTTTACTTTTTTTGGTCCATACTACCTCACCCCAAAATACAGAAAGCAAAGGGCTTATTGTAGACGATGTCCATTGTCAGAGGTTTCAGAACGATTTTTGCTTATAACTTTCGACTCGGTCGCTCCTGAATCAGGGTGTCTAACTTCTTAAAGTTGATGTATTTATCCTTCTCGATCATCCCTGAAAGTTATCGCGAAATTACTCTACATATGTCGTTAACACTGGAGGCACGGCTACTGTCCACGGATGTACGAGGGTTATTCGGAAAGTAAGGAACGATCGCCTGCGAAATGGAAACCACGGTGAAAATCCAATTAAGTACTGCACAGGTGTGTTGGGCAGTGTCTCTAGTATGCCCGTCGATCACGTTACGTAGTTCTTTCTAGTTCTGAGCACACAGGGAGCACATAAAGATACTTAGAACAATAGTGTATCCCGCCAAGTACGAGGGCTTGGTGAGAAATTCCGGCTGAAGCTATGCAGCCAACATTACAGAACTGTCTTCTTCAAGACAATTCTCGGCCGCATTCTGAAGGGCAATGATACAGCCCGTAATTGTCTCCCTCTGAATTTCATCTCTGCTCACATAAACCGCTGGCTATGAATACAACATTTTGGCTCAGACAACGAGCTGTAGGCCAACGTAGAGAATTGGCGTAAAGCACTGGCGGCTGCCTTCTATAGTGAGGATATTGGAGAGTTGGTACAAGGCTATGACAAACGTCTAAGTCGGATAGGTGACTATGGAAGTTGTAGCTAACTGTTGCAAATAAAACATTTCTGATTTTCACTGTTGTTTCCATTTCACGACCTATCGATCCTTACTTTCCGAATAGCCCTCGAACACATCGTTATCACGTAAAGGATTAACCCTACCAGTGGCGATACACGTTGGTCTTCTTGGGATCTTCTCTTTCTCCTAGATTCATCCTTACTGGTAAGGGTCCGATAATGACGTGCAATCGTCAAAAATCGGTGAAACGAGTGAAGTTATAATTAATTCATTCTTAGAGAGACTACATACGGAAGAGACTCTCAATTTAGTCGTTGCTTGGACGCATTAACTGGGAAAGTATACCCGTACCCTTGGTAGAATTTTCTGCATGAACAGTATTGTATGCGCATAACTGTAAGGCTATCAGGCAATACATATAACAAGAAAATATCAGTTTTTCATTGACGCTTTTTGAAAACATTGGAAGTAAGGAAGTTAAAGTTTCACGCTCCGTCAGGAACATAAAGATACCACTCATTGGAGAGAATACATTCATGCACAGTATGTGTGGTAGCCCTCCCGGATAGCTGCGCGGTCTCACGCGCTGCTTTCCGAGAGGGAAGGAGTGTCGGTTCCCAGCACGAATCCGCTCGACGGATTAGCGTCGAGGTCCGGTGTGCCGGCCAGCCTGTGGATGGTTTTTCAGGTGGTTTTCCATCCACCTCGGCGAATTCAGGCTTGTTCCCCTTATTCCGCCTTAGTTACACTGTATCGGCGATTGCTGCGCAAACATTTTGGGTTACACCCGCCTGGTAAGAGAAGTTTCCAGGGAGGGGAGGGGGGTTTCACTGGAGGCGCACAATAACCTTGGGATTGGTGTGGGGCGGCGGTGGGGTGGGTGGACTGCTGTGGCCTGTTGTGGGTTGTGAACCACTGAGGGCTACAGCGGGACGAAGCCTCTCCATTGTTTCTAGGTCCCCAGTTCAATACATACATACATACATACATAAATACGTGTGGTAGGTGAAAGCTGTCCTTCCTCGTTGGTTACAGAATGGTTTGAAAATTTTAGACATAGTATATGGGTAACAGCAGACACTGGGTGTCGAAGCTGATATTAACACTCTGAATCGCAATATCTTTTTATGCGATAACCAATGTCTTTTAGATAACCACCATAAAATATTTGCTCACTATAAATTATACTTTCCGGAAGACGTCACTTTGTCGGTGTTACCGACGCTGCTACCTCACCGTAGAGATGAAACTGACCTTAATATGCTTGTGAAACAGTTACTATGATCATGTTTCGAAATGAAGATACGTTATCTTCCAAGCAACCAGGCCGGATTGTGAACAATCGATCATTAGAATTTTCTTGCACTGCAATAAATATTAATATAACTCCCACTATGGGAAAAATTGTGCTTCAAATTAGCTGTGAAAATAATACAAGTTTTTCGAATGTTCTACAGTTACTATTACAATATTTCACTGCTAATAATTAAACAAATATTCAGTTAATACAGAGGTAGACAGCTGCGGAAAAGATAAATAAGCTGAAGGAACAAGTAGAAAAAACTGGCCTCCAAATATTTTTCGAGAAAATTAAGTTCATAACCAACACCGGAACGAGAGAATATAGTAAAATAAAAATTGGATGGTTTTGGATACCTGAGTGAAATAGTGCGGATGATAGTTAAGGAAAGAGAGGCCGACAGGAGTAGGAGAGAGAAGAAGACCGCTGATTTTCGCGGTGACGCAGCCTCTACACAAAACAAAGGCAATCTGTATAAAAGCTAAACTCAGATACTGTAACACAGTGAGCAAGCCCGAGGGTCTATAAGCAAGTGAATGCTCTGGAATGACAGAAAAGGCTGTCTAAGAGAAGCAGAGAAGTTATTATCCAACAGGAAACAATGTGTCCTAATGTTAGAGGGGGACAGTTTAGACTGTGAGGAAGAGAATGGTTATGCGGAGGTATTGAACGATGGTGGTGTCAACAAGGAAACGACAAGCTATGCCGACATTTGTTCAGGATCGATGCAATCCTACTAACTAATCGATTTTTAACGTACAGAATAAAGATATAAAGTCTCCACTAAATGTAAACGTAGGCTTCTACGACCATCATCACGCTCAATAAAATTTTCCTGGGTTTGTGACCGCATTGTCAATATGTAAAGTTAGCGACGTTTTTTTCACTGTTGCAGGTGACCTTCTTCAGGGTGTCTTTTGTTTACTGCTGAATTATTATTTTTTACTTTATTGTCATTTTAACACCTTATAAAAGGTAGGACGGCAGCGGCAATACTGCGCCGTTCTTCAGCCACAGATAATACAAGCAGAACATAGGAAGACATAGAAAAACAAAACAAAATGATGGACAGAAAACAGTAGACACACTAAGTAAAATACATGGAGCCGCTCACAGGTGTAGTAAAATAAAAAACGTTCAGGACTGGTACACGAATTCAGGTGACTAGAATGACACGTGTGATCAATAAAGCGTGGGTGGTGAAACACTAAGGCACTAACACGACGGCACACAAAAAAACCAATGGTGAAGATCTCTGGCGCACGAATGTTCACTGTACGTATACGAGCCTGGGGACCTGCCAAAGGGGAAAAGGTGAGGGAGGAGGAAGAGGGGAGGGTGTAGATGCCAGTGGCAGAGGAGATGAGAGGGGGAGGAAAGAAGGTAGGGGGGTAGGGGAAGCCCAGAGGAGGGAGGGAGGAAGGGAGGATGGAGAGAAGGGAGAGAGGGTGCCCTTGGGAAAAGACACAGGGGGTGGAAGGGGAGGATCAAAGTTGGTAAGAGGTGTAGATGGAGGGGATGAGAGCATCATCAGGGAGGGGGAGTTGGTGGAAGCTACCTTGGGCCAGGGTATGGAGAGTGGAGGGATGGAGAACAGGTGGGACGTGGGAATACAGGTGCGACAGTGGATGGGGCTGGGAGAGGATGGGAGAGACAAGTGGGTGAGGGGGATCAAGTTTACAGGAGGTGTAGACGATCCGTGTCTGTTCGTGGAAAATGAGGAGGTGTGGGAACAGAATGAGGTCATACATGATCTGCGTGGGTGAGGGGAGGTGGATGGGATAGGCGAGCCAGAGCGCTTGGCGTTCTAGGATTTGAAGGGATTTGTAAAAGGTAGGAGGGGCGGAGATCCAGGAGGGATGGGCGTAGCAGAGGATAGGACGGTTGAGGGATTTATAGGTGAGGAGGATGGTGGAGGGGTACAGACCCCATGTGCGGCCAGAAAGGAGCTTGAGGAGATGGAGTCGGGAGCGTGCCTTGGCTTGGATAGTCCGGAGATGGAGAGTCCGGGAGAGGCGACGGGCCATAAATGGTGATATAGAAGTCGAGGAGACGGAAGGAAGGGGTGGTTTTGCCAACAATGATCGCCTGGGTCTTGGAAGGATTGACCTTGAGAAACCACTGGTTACACCAAGTGGTGAATCGGTCAAGATGGGATTGGAGAAGCTGCTGAATGAGGAAACGTTGTTCTTATATACCTGCAGACGTGGCTATTATCTAAATCTGATAGGCTGTTAAGTATGAAGGAGAGGGATGTTAGAAATTCCTTAATGGTGTTTTATTATTTCTTTTCATTGGTGGAAACCCGACGCTTTGACTGGTGTTTGCACCACTGTTTGTAATTGGTGGAAATTAACGAATGGAAAAACCAGGCCGTAGTTGTGACATGGTGTTGTTTTCCTGCTTTCTAGCGCCGGCTGAGGCGCTTCAGTATGTGCCTGTGGCGCTGCGGTCTCCCGCGCGTTTATGTTTATTGCTTCACGTGAGCTGTTGCCCCTAACGCTGTTGTTGCTGGCAGCCAAGAGGTAGGAGGTCGGTACCCGTCCTCTCTGTTCATGTTGCCGGATAGCTTGGCTATTTCTATTGCCTCTCTAATCTTCCTCCTGAAAGTAAGAGGCTGTTCACCAAAAGTCTGTTTGCCGCAGTCTCTAGTAAATGGTTCCAGGAAGTGAGGAAGGATCTCAACGTACAAATGACTTTAAGATCCTCCACAATGAGTGACAGCAGAACAACGAGTGGGCAGAGCAGAAAATGCAGGAGACGAGAGAAACAATGAAATGCTTTTGGGCTGCAGGAATGGTGCCCAGACATATCTAATAGTAGTGGTACCACACAAAAAATCATAATGATGAAATGTAGGGGATACATCCACACAGTGCTTCAGTAAAACTGCTCAGAGGTTTCTACGAAAATTTCTCTGTTCATCTTACCAGGAACATCTACATATACACTCCAAAAGGCTTTTTCAGGGCCGCGCTGGGTTAGCCGAACGGTCCGGGGCGCTGCAGTCATGGTCTGTGCGGCTGGTCCCGGCGGAGGTTCGAGTCCTCCCTCGGGCATGGGTGTGTGTGTTTCTCCTTAGGATAATTTAAGTTAAGTAGTGTGTAAGCTTAGGGACTGATGACCTTAGCAGTTAAGTCCCATAAGATTTCACACACATTTGAACATTTTTTGAGCTCTTTCAGGTGTATGGTGGAGGGGCGATACTTCCACTAGAACCTTTCGTGTTAATATCGTTAATGTTGCGTAGTACTGTAACGTTGAGAGGGGTAGGATATCTGGGTGCGGACTGGGTTCTCCGTCGAAGGTGGGGATGTGGACAGCAGCACAGGCGGGTCCCGGTAAAGATTATACAACTCTGTACTGGTTCTTACTAATTCATACAGTTCAACACTCTTCTGATTATGCTCCATTCTCTGGCGCAGTTCGGAGCTCCTTCGTAATATTTTGGAGTCGTAGTTCTAGACGCTCACGAATGGCGGGCGGTGCGTACACGCTGCTCGGGAGACACAGCGCTGTGGTGGCGTCTCTGGTATCCGAGTCGAGCTGAGACGGCAGAACGTGCCCAGTCTGCGGTCACGGGTGGCCACCAGGTCTTCTCTAATGCGGAAGGTCGCGTCGTTCCAGTGGCACAGCGACGGCGGTCCCCGGGGTCGAAGTCTGGACCGACGGTGAGGAGCAGGGGCGGGCGGACGGGCAGAGGTCCCTTCTTCGCGGACAGGTGGCGACATAGTTCACAGCGAGGATGTTCGGCTGACACACAGAAAGCACCGGATGGGGCCCAACTGTGCCCAGATGTGACATACGCGAGTGGGCCAGAGCTCAAATGCTGGTTCCCGGCGCAGAAATGCGGAAGCGCTGCGTTTGTGGGCCACGGAGAGCCATCTGTAACAGGGCAATGACCAGGGTCTGGCATAATCGTCGACGAAGCGGAAGTCAGTCGAGCCACAGTGGCTTCTCGAAAGCTGGGGACGGTGTCATGGAAGTCTTTCTGCTACTCCGATTATCAAGCAGGAGCGATGGCCCGCCGCGGCCGGTGTTGTTGTGGCTTCTGGCCTGATTTCGGCACTCGTGGTCCGACGCCACGTGAGCCGATTGCACAGTTCAGTGACCAGCATCTGCTCTCTGGATGCAATCTCGTTGCAGTTCTCCTATAGCTTTGATCTGTTGCAATAAGAAGGACAGTCGATAAGTCTTCGTTTGAGATCGAACTTCTCGTATTTACTCGTTATGGTCTTTTCGCAAGATGTGCCAAGGGGAAAGTAATAAATGTGTTGTCTTTTTCTTCCTGAAATGTACACTATCGGAATTTTAATAGAATTTGGGGTACTCTCAAAATTATCTCCACATCTGAGAATTTCGTCCTGCTCAACCCGGACGCAAGGGTGGTCCAGTGTTGTATAAATGCCTATTTTTTTCCTTACTCTGTAGTTACGTGCAACTCCTCGACGACCTTTCTTGAAAACTGAGTCACTTGGAACGCTTGGTTGCTCTAGCAACCTATGGTACTCGTAAACTGCTGTTACAAGGGAAGCAAGTTCTTTTACGCAATCTACACAGAATCGTAGAGGCCATTTGATCAGACCCAGATGTCTTTCTCTCTGTCGATAGAGCTAAACTGGTTCTCTGTTCTGCGGTATAAGTATTACTTGCACCGCATTCGCTGTTACGATCTTCGACAGTGAAATCATTTAAGGTTACCTAATTGATTATGTCGACCTTCTCTTTACCATTTTCCATTTCGGTGCCAGAATGGTCACTGAGGAATTATGTACATGATTTATACTCAAAGGACCCGACTACAGTAGGCTACACTGTCAGATCCGTCGCAAACTTTTATCGACAGTTAATGCTCTGTTCTATGAATTCGACAAACCTCTTAATTATGCAGTCTTGATGGGAGTAGTCGCTTCAAAGTCCTCATTTATCCAATGCTTTACCTTGGTGGAGCATATTCCTTCTTAAGAAACTGGAAGTTCAGTATCTATTATTCAACGCATAAGATACTATTACTAAAATTAACTGTGCCAGGATCTTACTTTCCTTCGAATATACAGGTTATAACTAAATTCCTCTACGTCTCTGAGGACTTGAAGGGGGTAACAAGACCTGTTAGTATAGGAACTCATGTCCGGGAACGTACCGTTTTCCCACTACACGCAAAATACCACAGCACACGATGATGTCGTTTAGGTCCGATGTGACGACCACCGACACCACCACAGCTACGGCACGTACGTACCATGTTGAGGTACATACGAACACGAATCCCTAAGCCACGCCAGTAGGTCTTTCTCGGATGTCACACGGTCTCACAAAAGAAAGATACATATTTTCTTCATAGCAGCAAGTTCATAGCGTAAAACAAAATTAACAAATAAGAAACAAAATAAACTTCTGGAAATTTATGTTTCTTACACTACTCAGCGGGATATAACTGTGCCCCAGTACTTAAAACAGTGAAAAGCATTCTTTAAATAAAACCCAATCTTTTTCCAAAGAATATGAAGTTATAAGTGGCACGGATATGGATAACCAAATGGATCCTGTGTTTCTGGACTTACGAAAAGCTTTCGGAACACGAAAACTGCATCTTCTAAAGAAAACATGTATTTAGGTAATACGTACTCAAATGAAAGACGGAACAGAGATTTTTTTCTGTGAGGCGTTATGCAGCACATTATCGTGGACAGAAATCCATCTGCAGAGACAGCAGTGATGTTGGTTATGCCAAAGGGCAGTTTGTTTTCTCGTTCCTGTTAGTGACTGTTTTAATTGAACTCACTGCGAATTTCTCACAGACGTCGCAATTATCTACGAGAATGTGGTATCTGAAAAGAACTGTAGTAATATCCATTTACATTTCTGGGAAATGCCAGGCTGGTGAAACGTAAATCTGCCTACTTCATAAAATTTAAGGTGTAGTAATGTACCTACTACCACTATTACCATCTCCTAGTTCAATTTATCATATTACGTTAGTACTTGGGAGGAATGATAGGTAGGATGCTTTTGAAAATTGGCGTATTGTCCCCTGTAAGTATGCAACCTTTCTAAGTGTTTGTACAGTAATTTATTAATTAAAAAATACTTAAATATACAAAATATTCACGTTATCGGTCTCGCAAAGTGTTGGCATCTTCAGGTGCGTCAAAATCCACCGAAAACCTTCCTACAGATGTAGAAGCTGATTCTGTGATGATGATACAAAATTCGGGGATAATGGAAAAAGGTAAATGTAGCACATTTAGGTAAGGCACTCTGGTCCAGAAACGAACGAGTTGAAAGTAGTAATTAAAAATCGTTCTGATACCTCAGGCAGCGGAATAACTGTAGTGGCTCTTTTGTTGCTAGGATTGTATGACAGGCAGCTTTGAGAGGTGGTTGTATGGAGCAAAACAAGGAAAAAATATGTAGTAAATATGGGCTCTAAAATGCATACTTCAAAAGTTATGAGCACTTCCTCTTCGATACTGTGAAACCGTCGCTTCTACTGAACAAATATCCGTAAGTCTTAAGCTATTGCTTTGAGTGCCCATATTTCATACACCTTTTTTTAAAGACAGAAAGCAGCTACAAACCTTGGCTGTGACTGGACGTTGACTGAAACCAATGGCGAAAGTTGGAATTATTTTTTCTTGTTTTTATTCATGCTACTTCCTCCACAAATATGGATACCTATGAGCTTGCAGTAGATGTGTTCCACAGTAGTTCTTAAGGTACGCATTTTAGATCCCATTCTCACTAGACATTTATTTCTGTTTTGTTCCATACGAACTCCTCTCGTAGTTGACTACCTTAAAATCGTTGCAACAACATTACCAGTACATGTCTCCCATTGTCAGAGGTACCAGCATGATTATCGTTGGTAAATTTCGACTCAGATGTTTTTGTCTTATCAGGTTCGTGATAGTGTCTTAATTAAAATTAAAACGGTGTTTACTATCGAGCTCTGAACTTTGCCGTCTAGAGAATGCAAAAGGTGACAATGGTCGCCAACGCACGATAATAAGATGAAGAGACTGGTAACTGAATTGCTATAACACGTAACATCCCATGCCATTTAGTCAGTGCTCTTGGTGGCTCAGGACTACTATTTCACTTACAGGCTTTCATAAGGTAACGCACAACGTGCGACCGATTCTTTGATGTTTCTAACTTCAGTGTATAAAATGCTTCAAACGCATCTCACTATTTATCGTGTCATTTCCCCTGACTAAGTGTCTTACAATGAGATAATTTTGCGAATGTATTCAGTGGTACACATCAATAATGTATGCAAGATTTGTCTTGAATACCATAAGGAGTAAAAAAGTAACAACTTAAAAGGTCCTTTCGTTATCTTTCGGCAGGTGTCAGCAAGAAGAATATTCGAAAAGATTTGAAATATGTAGGAAGTTGCTAAATGCTCTCATTCTCCAATAGTGGATGAGTATGATCTGAGTAATATGTTCGTAATTAGTTACACTGCCTCAAGACATATCTGTTGAAAAACATCCAGACATCACTATGTATATGTCACGAGATGCGGACATAACATTTGAAAGGAGGAAGGGAGTGCTGTCAGTGCAAATGCAGCAACAGCAGACTGTATCGTTGAGGAGAGCTCACAGTCATTGTTTATGAAACCCATGAGAATTTAAAACCTTCTAAAACCGCCAAGTTCGCTGTTAATGACGTGACTGTGATGTGAAAATGCGAGGTGACAACCACAGCGAAAGAAAGACCAGGCAGACCTCATGGACAGAAACCGTCGAGAAATGCGGAGGGTGTGTGTAAGAAATAGCATAAAATCAGCGGAAGGAATCACTTGTGAATTCCACAGTGCACAAATACAGTGCGTTGGTAGTTGAAAAGAATGGAGTACAATGGTCGATTAGCTTTTCCCAAGCCATATACTTGGTGTAGTCGGTGCTAAGTGACAGTTGTGGTTGTGTAAAAAGAGCGACTGCGCTGGACATTGGATGATTGGAAACGACTGATTTGGCGTCACGCTATACCCTACGGCGATCTGATGGAAGGGTTTGTTGAACGTTACCTGACTTCACGTGTAATGTCACCTGTGGGGTACGGAGGAGGTTTTGTTGCGGTATGGGGAAGGAGTATTTGTTGGTTAGTGTGGTCACCTTAATGCACTTAAGAAAACGTTAAATCTGGGAAGATATGAACGCATTTTACGGTAGTGTGAACTGCGTATTGTATAGGAACTGTTCAGAGATAGTGATTCCACCTCGTGAAACAGTAGTATATGCGAGGCAATCCTTTGTGGACAGTAGCGTTCTTGAAATGGACTAGCCTACCCATCGTCCCGACCTAAAACAAATGGAATAAATTTGAGATGAATTAGAACGTCGACTTTACTCTAAATCTCAGTGTCCACCATCAGTACGTTCTCTGATTTCAGTTGTTGGGGAAGAGTGTGCTGCCATTCCTACACAGACATTCATACACCTCACTGAGTGCCCTAGCAGGCTTCAAGCCATCGTATACACGCTCGACATAACCCATATTAACGTCTAGTAATAGGTGTCCAGATGCTTTTGATCAAATACTCTATCCATAGTTTCTATTAAACAGTTTTTATTAAACAACCTAAGAGTAAACTTCGTAATGAGTAAATTATGACAGTGCTTCAAATTTTTACATTATGTCAATAGTTATACGAAATACCGAAATACTAAAAGTCATATTTTGTTTCCCCTGGGAGTCATTAGATTGGCAGCCTGCAACTACATCCATACGACTGTGTGATCGTTTTATCTATTTAGTAACAAATAAGACACCGTATATTACTTTTTAAGTGTAATGACTACTTAGTACATTTGGTGAAGATGTCTTGGGATCAGAATGGGATTTTCACTCTGCAGCGGAGTGCGCTGATATGAAACTTCGTGGCAGATTAAAACTGTGTGCCGGACCAAGACTCGAACTAGGGGCCTTTGCCTTTCGCGAGCAAGTGCTCTTACCATCTGAGCTACTCAAGCACGACTCACGCACGGTCCTCACCGCTTTAATTCTGCCAGTACCTTGTCTCCTACCTTCCAAACTTTACAGAAGCTCTCCTGCGAACCTTGCAGAACTAGCACTCCTGAAAGAAAGGATATTGTGGAGACATGGCTTAGCCACAGCCTGGGGGATGTTTCCAGAAAGAGATTTTCACTCTGCAGAGGAGTGTGCGCTGATATGAAATTTCCTGGCAGATTAAAACTGTATGTCGGACCGAGACTCGAACTCAGGACCTTTGCCGTTCGCGGGCAAGTGGTAGAGCACAACCCAAGACATGAAACTTCCTGGCAGATTAAAACTGTGTGCCGGACCGAGACTCGAACTCGGGACCTTTGCCTTTCGTGGGCAAGTGGTAGAGCACTTGCCCTCGAAAGGCAAAAGTCCCGAGCTGTAGTCTCGGTCCGACACACAGTTTTAATCTGCCGGGAAGTTTCATGTTTTGGGTTGTTTGTAACTGCTCGGTTGCTAACAGAACGAGCGTCACAGTGCTTGTATACATGTTGTCTTATGTTTTCTATAAAGACTGTACATAATAAAGCCCATGTGATACAAGTTCTGTTTTGATTTATAGTTAATGAGAATAAATATGTTTTCTATAAAGACTGTACATAATAAAGCCCATGTGATACAAGTTCTGTTTTGATTTATAGTTTGAGTTATAGTTAATTTGATAGCTGGCGACGACCTATATCACTGAAGTATGCTCTTCCGGTAATTTCTTGATGTATGCAGACTTGCTTGAAAATGATGTGAGTGTATTCCGAAAATGGTGATGGAAAAGTTCTTTGCCAGAAGCGTCCCACATTTCAGTTTACTTGTAATTTCTTAAGGACCATTTCTATAGTATACACGGTCGCGATACCCGGTTTGAAAACTATAAAAAATGGGAAATCACCTTTAAACTCGGACCCGAATTCGAGTCTCGGTCCGGCACACAGTTTTAATCTTCCAGGAAGTTTCATATCAGCGTACACCCCGCTGTAGAGTGAAAATCTCATGCCTCACCTTCTTTTAGTGGCAAGACAGTTAAGCAGAATGGTGTAAAATTAGAATTAGGGTACTCTTGAAGCAAATACGCCATATTTCTCAGGAATCACAGTCGGTTTTTGGGGCGGTGTCTGTGTCTATTTATGTGGAAGGTAATTAGTGATCCATTACGGCCGTAAAAATGTAGTATGTGCTTTACCTGCAAACGTTGTGGAAAGGAACATCTGTATACGAAATATCACACGAAAAAAATCCTTCTTGGCCTACGGATTCGTCGGAAAAAGCTATGAGTCCAAATTTCCGAGGCTCTCACTAGAGGACCCTGCATGAAATCTCTTGGAAACGTTGACTCATAGCATGCTTTGACCCAGCCACCGGCCAAGATATATTTATGGGTTATTGACAACTACTCGGTTTGATACAACCTAGCGAGGTGCACAGTGGTTAGCACAATGTACCCTCATCCAGGAGGACGACCGTTCAAATTCGTGTCCGGCCATCCAGATTTAGGTTTCCAATGATTTCCTTAAAACGCTCCAGGGAAATATAGGGATGGGTTCTTTCAAAGGACAAGGTCGATTTCTTTCATGTTGTTGAAACATGCCGCGCTTGTAGTCTCTCAGTTATGACCCTTACGTCGACGGGATTTTAAGCTCTGGCTTTCCTTGAAACGTCCCCTTTGAAAAATTATACTGACTGTGCTTAAACTGACACACAATATTTTTTAGCGCAACGCAATCTGACTTTCAAAAATCCCTACAAAAGAATGGCCCTGACTAACATCAACCTATACGTTTCACAAACCACTTATCTCACAAAAATCTTCGTTACTCGAACTACTGCAATACGGCGAGCTCCACTACTGCCAGCTAAATAAAATATTCAAACTACTGAAGCCACTAACTACTGATAGGCATAGTTAGCAAATGAAAGATTTTGATGGAGAAGAAACACTGTATTTATCTTAATAGTGTTCAAAAGTCATAATATATATAGCAGTTCATGAGATCCATTCTTACAAATGTACTGTTTCTGATGGACACATCCGCCATGAAACAATTAGTGAACAGGGAAGCTTTATCGATCGATCGGTCGCCAACAGCCCGCCTCAGGAATCGGGAATGACAGAACACAATCTTGCAAATACTGCAGATTCAGGTTTTGGGTCGTCACCGTTTTCTCAAATAAGTCAAGACACATTTTCTGCTTGTCAAAATGTGAATGTTGCCGGTGCCACTTCACTGCCGAAAAGTACTGAGGAACATGTTTCAGACACCAGTGCATTGTTATTACAGTTAATGCAACAAATGGGACAAAGGCTACAAAAGTTAGACACAACGCTTGAACAAAATCAGAAACAAATGGGACAAAATCTTCAAAAGTTAGACAAAATGGAACAAAATCTTCAAAAGTTAGACACAATGGAACAACATCAGAGACAAACACAGCAATGGAACAAAAGCTTCAAAAGTTAGACTCAGTGGAACATACGCTTGAACAAACACGTGAAGATTTAACTACTGAGTTACATAAAATCGAATCGAAATGCCAAAAAGTCTGTAATGGCGTAAAAATACTAATTTGTGAGCAATTCCAACCTATTTTTTCGCGGCATGAAAATACATTACAGAATCACGAATCAGCCATAAAAGAACTGCAAACTATTGTTCATGAAAATCATGAGACCTTGCAAGCTAAAATTGACTCAGTTGCATCTACCGATTCGGTTACGCAACTTGCAAAAACTCAGGAAAACTTAAAGGACACAGTAGATACGATTTCAACACAAATGGACACACTGAAACTTGTTTCAGAAAAACACGCTGAGGAAATAAGTACACTATCGGAGAAACTAGCATACTTTCGGATCAGTTCACTAACTTATCTGCAAAGGTAGATGATGATCTGAATGACACAAGACCTGTAGCCATCACTGACACAGAAGAGTATGAACAAATTAAGAAATTCAAACAAAATCAGAATCAAATTAATACGCAACACAAAAGAGAAATCCGGGAAGTACAAGATCAGTTGGCACAAGTAATACAAAAATTACATATATCAGAGGACACTCGCGCTCCAACACGGGAAGAGGGACTTAAAAATACGGAAAAGCCACAAAATAATAACACAGGGCATTTCGGAAATTATGAAAGAAATTGGCAAGGTGCACCGAATTTTGAGATGGAACCGGCGACACGACGTAACAATGACCGATATGCAACTCGCCGACATGATGATTTTGACTATAAGCTGTTCATTACTACAGGTAAATTCAAAACATTTAAGAATTCTGGCAACGACATTCATCCACAAGCGTGGCTTCATCAGTTCTCTCATTGTTATCCTCCCAACTGGTCATTAGAGCATAGATTAGAATTTATGTGTGGCTACTTAGAGAATGAACCAGCTGTAAGAATGCGATCGGTCATTCACGATTGTCACAGTGAAGGAGAATTTTATCATGCCTTCCTCTCAGCATATTGGTCTCAAGCTACACAAGACCAAGTAAAACATAGCATCATAATGATGAAACATTTCGAACAATCTGAATTTTCCAGCCTTGTGAAATATTTTGAAGACATGTTGCACAAGAATCAGCACCTGTCAAACCCATACAGCCCCTCAGAATTCATCCGCATTTGCTTAATCAAATTACCTGAACATTTACGACATATTATTTTGGCAGGACGTTGCAAAGACGACACTGAAACTTTTCAGGGACTCTTACAAGAATTAGAAATTGACACTGACAATCGCGGAACGCGTAAACAGGAACACAACAATTACAGGTCACATCCGTCGCAATTCCGCGATGAAAGAAACAATAACTGGACATGACAAAGTTATTCTCACAACACAAATCGTGACCAAAACAGACACCAACACCGTATGACAACCGTTGGGAGAGTAGTAATAATTAAAGGGAAAGATCACCTCTCCATGGTAGTGACTATCACAGAGACAATCAGAGAAACAGACAATATGGGAACCAAAATAATTATTATCAAGGGAGACAGAATAGACGCAACAGTCTAGCGCGCAGTTACGATTCAGGGAGAAATTCTCCACCACGTGATCGACAAGAAAGAAACTATGGAATCTACCGACATGACGACAGACGATATGATTGTAACGACACACCTGAATTGCATCACAACTGGCGGGATTCAAACAGGGCAGGGCCCTCTCGACAAGGTGAATTTGTATAAGTTAGGTTTCCAAATCCCAATAACGACGTGCGCCATCAAAGAGACAATAGGCAATGACTCATACCGTTGGCAGCCACAAAACGTACTAATGAAACTGACGACGCAGCTACTGTAGCTAGTAATTACGTAAAAATGGAAGACATTAGGGACATCTTACTCCAGGAACACGACGTAAAACATAACAACATTGCATATCCTGTGATTCACATTACAGTAAATGACGTAAAATTTACGGCAGTACTTGACTCTGGCAGTCCCATTTCGGTAATTAGTGAAGCAGCCTTTAGCAAATGCAACAAATCGAAAGATTGCCCCACACTTCCGTTACGTAAGATTAAATTACAAGGTACAATCTTTGGAAAAAGTGTAGATGTACGCCAACAAACCAACTTAGAATTCTTTTAAATAATTACTATTAAAAACAGTCTTGATCACGATTTATTTAACAAGGTGACCGGTTTCGACCACTACTGTGGTCATCTTCAGACCATTGAGTAGGAACCTCTTTCTGTTGAGTAGTGATTCTCCAACAGAAAGAGGTTCCTACTCAATGGTCTGAAGATGACCACAGTAGTGGTCGAAACCGGTCACCTTGTTAAATAAATCGTGATCAAGACTGTTTTTAATAGTAATTATTTATAAGACATTGATCACTGCTGTTCCGATAATGCATTCAAAAGTAATAGAATTCTTTTGTCAAAGCCACAGCTTCTCTATGAACTTTCTTATTGTTCCATTATTGTCGACGGAAATTATATTGGGAGTAGACTTTTTGAATGAATACAAAGCAATATTAAACTTTCACGATGCTGAAATAAGTTTAGAGAAAGAAGGTAAGTCAATAGCTTTGAAATTTGAAGATTGGCTCTCAAACCATGACGAAGAAATTAATCGGCTTTACCTCCTGTTTGACAACAGTTCGGAATTTTCGACGGAACTTGACACTAACAATCACTCTGCAAATGCTGACAGGGATGATATCGACGGCGCATTTGATGCTAATGAGTTAATTCGGAATAAATTTCAAACAATTAAGAATTGTAATGACACTGATAGGCAAGACCTTTTTCAGGTTTTACAAGCACATTCCACAGTTTTCACTCACAAAACAGGAACAATCAAGGGATTTCAATACCAATTTCGTGTTCGTGAGCATACTAAATTTTGTGTTAGACCATACGTAATTCCGGCACATTATAAGGACCGTGTTAGAACAGAAATACAATCTATGCTTGACAAGGGCATTATTGAGCCTGCAGTAAGTTCATAAAACAATGCAGTACATGTTGTTGAGAAGAAAAATGGATCGATCAGGCTTGTCTTAGATTCGAGACAAATCAATACTATCATCATTCCTGAAACAGACAGGCCGCAAACGTTGGAAGAACTTCTTCAAAATTTTAATGGTGTAAAAGTGTTGTCTTCTATTGATCTCAGATCCAGCTTTTATCAGATAGAACTTCATCCGAAATGTAGAAAATACACAGCTTTCTTTTGTTTTGGCGTTTGTTATCAGTTTCGGAAACTTCCTTTTGGTTTGAACATTTCTTCGGCAGCATTCATTCGCGGGCTACATTCCATATTACCTGTGTTCTTAAAACGTCACATCACCTTATACACTCCTGGAAATTGAAATAAGAACACCGTGAATTCATTGTCCCAGGAAGGGGAAACTTTATTGACACATTCCTGTGGTCAGATACATCACATGATCACACTGACAGAACCACAGGCACATAGACACAGGCAACAGAGCATGCACAATGTCGGCACTAGTACAGTGTATATCCACCTTTCGCAGCAATGCAGGCTGCTATTCTCCCATGGAGACGATCGTAGAGATGCTGGATGTAGTCCTGTGGAACGGCTTGCCATGCCATTTCCACCTGGCGCCTCAGTTGGACCAGCGTTCGTGCTGGACGTGCAGACCGCGTGAGACGACGCTTCATCCAGTCCCAAACATGCTCAATGGGGGACAGATTCGGAGATCTTGCTGGCCAGGGTAGTTGACTTACACCTTCTAGAGCACGTTGGGTGGCACGGGATACATGCGGACGTGCATTGTCCTGTTGGAACAGCAAGTTCCCTTGCCGGTCTAGGAATGGTAGAACGATGGGTTCGATGACGGTTTGGATGTACCGTGCACTATTCAGTGTCCCCTCGACGATCACCAGTGGTGTACGGCCAGTGTAGGAGATCGCTCCCCACACCATGATGCCGGGTATTGGCCCTGTGTGCCTCGGTAGTAAGCAGTCCTGATTGTGGCACTCACCTGCACGGCGCCAAACACGCATACGACCATCATTGGCACCAAGGCAGAAGCGACTCTCATCGCTGAAGACGACACGTCTCCATTCGTCCCTCCATTCACGCCTGTCGCGACACCACTGGAGGCGGGCTGCACGATGTTGGGGCGCGAGCGGAGGACGGCCTAACGGTGTGCGGGACCGTAGCCCAGCTTCATGGAGACGGTTGCGAATGGTCCTCGCCGATACCCCAGGAGCAACAGTGTCCCTAATTTGCTGGGAAGTGGCGGTGCGGTCCCCTACGGCACTGCGTAGGATCCTACGGTCTTGGCGTGCATCCGTGCGTCGCTGCGGTCCGGTCCCAGGTCGACGGGCACGTGCACCTTCCGCCGACCACTGGCGACAACATCGATGTACTGTGGAGACCTCACGCCCCACGTGTTGAGCAATTCGGCGGTACGTCCACCCGGCCTCCCGCATGCCCACTATAGGCCCTCGCTCAAAGTCCGTCAACTGCACATACGGTTCACGTCCACGCTGTCGCGGCATGCTACCAGTGTTAAAGACTGCGATGGAGCTCCGTATGCCACGGCAAACTGGCTGACACTGACGGCGGCGGTGCACAAATGCTGCGCAGCTAGCGCCATTCGACGGCCAACACCGCGGTTCCTGGTGTGTCCGCTGTGCCGTGCGTGTGATCATTGCTTGTACAGCCCTCTCGCAGTGTCCGGAGCAAGTATGGTGGGTCTGACACACCGGTGTCAATGTGTTCTTTTTTCCATTTCCAGGAGTGTATGTGGACGGTATTCTGATAGCAGAAGCCTCATGGGAACAACACAATCGCATCCTCAACAGCGCGTTACATATTTTTGCAGAATCTGGAATTACAGTTAACTTGGAAAAGTCTGAATTCGGTAGGACAGAGGTGAAGTTTTTGGGACGTACTATTTCTTCCGAAGGCATTCAACCGGATCCTGAAAAGTTAGAAGCAATCAGAGATATTCCAGTTCCATCCACAAAAAAACAAGTCCGCAGTTTTCTAGGTCTCGTAAATTTTTACCGTCGTTTTCTGAATATGCAAATTCTAGTTACACCAAAACTTTGTTCTCTCACTGGAAGAAATACTATTTGGAATTGGGACGAACAAGCACAGTTGTAATTCAGTTCTTTGAAAGAAGCGTTACTTAACGCGCCAATATTAGCTCATCCAGATCTGTCACAAGATTTCTGCCTTAGCACGGATTCTTCTAAAGTCGGTCTTGGTGCCCATTTATTTCAAGAAGCCATAGAAGATGACACTACTGTTCAGAAAACCATTGCTTTTGCTAGCCGAGTGCTAACAAAATCTGAAAAAAAGTTATTCCGTTACTGAATTAGAAGCTTTAGCTGTCGTTTGGGCGTTTAACGAATTCCGTTTCTTTCTTTCTGGTAAGCACGTAAAAGTATACAGTGATCATCTTGCATTACAATTTCTTATGTCTTCAAAATTAAATCATGACAGGTTAAAACGTTGGGCATTGTTTCTGCAAGAATTCCACTTCACAATAGTCTACATTCCCGGCATGGAGTACATTGTTGCGGACGCACTGTCACGCGCACCGGCTGGGCTTGAGAAAAGTAACACAGAAGGCAACCGAGAGAAAAATTTCAGTATTCCTTACATTCAGAAAGTCGCCTTTGAAAACTTCATCACCACATCTTTAAAGGACATTGCTCATGAACAAGATAAAGATCCGATTTGGAAAGATATCAAAAGTAAATGGCATGAAAAGACACACACAGATTCGGCATTATTATCTGGTTAGAAACAACATACTGTTCAAACGCTGCACTGTTGATGACAAGCTATGGGTACTTTGCATTCCTGACGATTTTGTTAATAAGCTCATTTGCTATATTCATTTCAGCTATGCACATTTTGGTCCACGAAAATGTTATCATATTCTTCGGACGACTTGTTATTTTAACAATATGGAAAAGAGAATTCGAAGAGTCTTGTCTATTTGTAAACTTTGTCAAAAGGCTAAACCATCTACTGTCTCACATCATGCTCCGTTGTTTCCTATCATTCCTTCTAAATTAAAAGAATTTGCTGCTGTTGATCTCTTGGGACCCCTTGTCAGAACATCTAATGGATTTTCGTACGTTCTAGTCGCTGTTGAACTTACTTCAAAATTTGTTTCTTTCACTCCGCTACGTAAAGCCACTGGACGGTCTGTATTCAACGCCTTTGTTAAAAACTTCTTACGTGAAGTTGGACACTTTAGTAAAGTCATTTCAGATAACGGACCGCAGTTCAGATCTGCTGTTTGGTCACGCATGCTTCGGAATCGTAAAATCAAACCTGTTTTTATTTCATTGTACTCACCACATTGTAACCCGTCTGAACTGATTATGAAAGAAATCAATAAGCTTTGCAGACTTTATTGTCACAGAAAGCATCAGTATTGGGACAGATATTTACACTTATTTCAAAACGTGCTGAATAAAATGCCTCATGACTCCACTGCTTTACCACCTATTCTTGTACTGAAGAATGAAGAACCACCGAACAGAATGAGAGAGCTTGTACCTTTCCCGAATACACGTAAACGTCGACACAAAGACATAATTGATTTGGCTATTAAAAATATAAAATCAGCAGCAGACAAAAGGGGAAAGCTACAATGCAAATGCAAAGAAATTATATATTCGTCAGAAAGTTCTCATTAAAGCTCATTCATCGTCACATAAGAAGAAACACTTGAGTCACAAATTCTTTCTAGTTTGCAATGGACCTTACAGAATCCGACGTATACCACATGATAATTGCGTTGAAGTTGAAACTCTGAGTACTAGGAAGAGTAAAGGTTTACACCACATTTCACATGTAAAACCGTTTATTGAAAGATAATCTGTTTTTTAACTTAGTCTTTGCCATAAAACTTTTCACTTCACGCTACTAGTACAATTTGTCACACTGAGAAACTGTTAACATGCAACAATGTTTTGAAGTTAACTATCCAGTCTAGAACCTAGGGAACATTTTTAAACAGAAATTACGAATGCATTGTTATAGTGAACAGACGACACAGTGTTATTATTTGTACATTCTTGCTTGTTAGTTGCACGATTACGTAACGACTATCAGGCTTACATACTTAGAACATATACTGGTACTACTAATGAGATTTTAATGCAACATTTTGGTTTACTTGAAAATACATTCTGGATTTAAAGTACTTTCTGCGAGATACCAGATGACACGGTGGTTAGTTTATGTGACAGCTAAACGATTTTATCACGACGCTACTAATGAGCTTTTGCGGTGTTTCTGTTTTATTCTGCACAGTTTTTCTGAATTCTTCCGGAAAGGAAAACATGTTTTAGTAGTAACTTTTGTGGTATAGCTACAATGAGACAGCCTTTTCTGTAGCACAACAATACGTTACAGTGTAGTACTTTCTTGATCACGGTAATGTACGTAATAACTAAGATTCTATACACATAGCATTTCGCTTTTGTTTATTACGATGTAAGTACATTGACTTCCACAGAACTTTGCTTATGGAGGACGATAACTACGACACTTCCACATAATTATCTTACAGCAAGATGCACATTTAGCGTTACGGTACTGGCATTTGAGTGATTAATTTGTACTTAAAACATTTATTTTTAAAGATTTTCGAATTACAAAGATACAAAGATTTTCCACGATACATCTCATTCCACTGCTGTAATCTGTAACACCTGAGGGTATAATTACTTTAATCCTCAGGGGGTACACGCTTACTTTGTGTACCATGTGTGTAACAAGCACAAGGAACCCTAGCTAATATGGTATTTGCTTATACAACTTTACACATCGGTACCATATTTCTCTAACACATAATTACACAGATATCTGATTATTTAACAGAGAAACAAACATTTTTTTTGTATGTCAATGACACATGTTTACGCAATTACACAGTTGGGTAACTTCACACTTATTAAATCGTATTGTGTCTGTACTTTGAGAACTGTTCATATTTTTTATGATGAAATATTGAAGACGTGTTGATGAATATGTATATGTGTAATAAGGTAAGGAATAAGGAGTAGTGGTTTGGGACTCTGACTTGTGAAAAAGGATGATGGAAACCAAGAATCGTACTTTAAAGAGTTATGAAATGTATGTAAATGCGTGAATGTATCATAATGCCGCCGAAAATTTTTTGGACACTATTATATTTGTAGGATTTTGTTTCTACACATTTGTAATGCAAATTCTCGACCTGTGAAATAATATATGAGACTGTCACTGTAAGGCAAACTGGTGTCGTAAATATTTCGGTAAGAAAGTTAAGTGACCACCTTCACATAATGCATCATGGACATCCAGCTGCACGACAGTCGCCTGGAAAAAAGCCATTAGTGTGTGCCTTTCAGAGGCACAGGTGGAGAAAAACGGAGGCCATTATCCTCGCTATTGACATTTCTTTCTAGAAAGCATCGCAAATACGACACGCTCAAACTTGAAAACATATGATTACACTGTGGAGCTCTTAATTTATGATATTTACTAAAATGCCTAATGAAATGCTGAGAAACGTTTTACATCTATTGTCTTTCTAGTTGAGACTTTGCTCATTTTGTTTAATATCTACACTCCTGGAAATGGAAAAAAGAACACATTGACACCAGTGTGTCAGACCCACCATACTTGCTCCGGACACTGCGAGAGGGCTGTACAAGCAATGATCACACACACGGCACAGCGGACACACCAGGAACCGCGGTGTTGGCTGTCGAATGGCGCTAGCTGCGCAGCATTTGTGCACCGCCGCCGTCAGTGTCAGCCAGTTTGCCGTGGCATACCGAGCTCCATCGCAGTCTTTAACACTGGTAGCATGCCGCGACAGCATGGACATGAACCGTACGTGCAGTTGACGGACTTTGAGCAAGGGCGTATAGTGGGCATGCGGGAGGCCGGGTGGACGTACCGCCGAATTGCTCAACACGTGGGGCGTGAGGTCTCCACAGTACATCGATGTTGTCGCCAGTGGTCGGCGGAAGGTGCACGTGCCCGTCGACCTGGGACCAGACCGCAGCGACGCACGGATGCACGCCAAGACCGTAGGATCCTACGCAATGCCGTAGGGGACCGCACCGCCACTTCCCAGCAAATTAGGGACACTGTTGCTCCTGGGGTATCGGCGAGGACCATTCGCAACCGTCTCCATGAAGCTGGGCTACGGTCCCGCACACCGTTAGGCCGTCTTCCGCTCACGCCCCAACATCGTGCAGCCCGCCTCCAGTGGTGTCGCCACAGGCGTGAATGGAGGGACGAATGGAGACGTGTCGTCTTCAGCGACGACAGTCGCTTCTGCCTTGGTGCCAATGATGGTCGTATGCGTGTTTGGCGCCGTGCAGGTGAGTGCCACAATCAGGACTGCATACGACCGAGGCACACAGGGCCAACACCCGGCATCATGGTGTGGGGAGCGATCTCCTACACTGGCCGTACACCACTGGTGATCGTCGAGGGGACACTGAATAGTGCACGGTACATCCAAACCGTCATCGAACCCATCGTTCTACCATTCCTAGACCGGCAAGGGAACTTGCTGTTCCAACAGGACAATGCACGTCCGCATGTATCCCGTGCCACCCAACGTGCTCTAGAAGGTGTACGTCAACTACCCTGGCCAGCAAGATCTCCGGATCTGTCCCCCATTGAGCATGTTTGGGACTGGATGAAGCGTCGTCTCACGCGGTCTGCATGTCCAGCACGAACGCTGGTCCAACTGAGGCGCCAGGTGGAAATGGCATGGCAAGCCGTTCCACAGGACTACATCCAGCATCTCTACGATCGTCTCCATGGGAGAATAGCAGCCTGCATTGCTGGGAAAGGTGGATATACACTGTACTAGTGCCGACATTGTGCATGCTCTGTTGCCTGTGTCTATGTGCCTGTGGTTCTGTCAGTGTGATCATGTGATGTATCTGACCCCAGGAATGTGTCAATAAAGTTTCCCCTTCCTGGGACAATGAATTCACGGTGTTCTTATTTCAATTTCCAGGAGTGTAGTTTCTATCTGCACTGCAGCATTGGTTAAAATAAAATTTTATAGATGTACTAATGTAGATATTATATGCCTACAGATCCAGTAAATACTAACTTTATGATCCACTTAAAAAAAAACGAAGGAGCACAAAAGGACATTTCCCTTCACAGGACTTGCATACATAATTTTCTTTTCAACTACTTGGTAATATTTTTCGTAGAATAAGTTGTGGTGCACCACTTTAATGACATAGATATTAAGATGTGAATAGACATTTCCCTTATCTGCATTGTTGTCTTTAGTGTAATATTTTTTCTGCCTGAGCTTTGCCATGTTTGGGAATAACTTATAGCATTTGCTGCTACTGTTTGCCAGGCATAGTGCTACTGAATGTCACTTTGTATTACTCCGTTAAGCCAGTTTTACTACTGATTTATTTTTCTTGTTGCTGCACATTGGCTCACATTAGTTGTAATGTTGCATTTTCTTTGTTAATTTAGATTTACTGCTGATTGCTTTGCCAATTTGCATTTTTTTGTCATTGCTGTTTGTGTTAATATGTTATGTATTGCTGCATTGCCTCGTCCCTTAGTTTAGCATCTGAGGTCAGTAGATTTAAGTTAACTTAAGAAAGGGTAGGATATATAAGAGAACGAGTTTGTGATGAATTGGAAGAAAAGCACTGAGAAGCTATAAGAAAATGGTTTGGCCAAAAAAGTATTTTGAAAGAGAATATGAACAAAAAAGTAGGGTTTAGAGACAACAGGTTTAGGTAGGATTTTCTTGGAAATAAATGATGAGGTAAGATAATGGAAAATAAATAATGAAGTAAGAAGTATGTGAACATATAAATACAGAAAGCATGCTTGGATAGGATTTTTTTGGTGGAAACAAATGTTGAAATAAGACGAAAGATCTATGGAATGAAGTTTTGGGTTGGACTGCAGTACCAAATGTTACAATGAAAACAAATCCTGCACTTTCCTCTTGTGTTATTCTGCTATGTGTTTGTGTACCCTTGTTTATTTGTGTTTTTCCTGTGTTTTTAGCTGATATGAGTTATGTTGTGGAATTTTTCTAATAATATGTTATTTTCTATGTAAAGATGTTTAGACATTATTTATTCTGTTCTGTTTTAATGCTCATGTTTCGAAAGTTATTCTGATCTTATATGTATGTACCTATGTCATAATTCCTGTAACACTGATGTATATGTTGTTTCGATTATTTTGTAAAGCCTGTACTACAAATGTTATCTTTATTGTTATGTTCTTTAATGATGTATTTTGTACCTTTGTAATTGTATTCTTATGTTGTAAATTTATAATTGTATAGACACCAGTTCTTCAAATTAAGTTACATTTCACTGCACAAGTTTCTGTTGGTCATACTATATGCACAATAGGTGAGAAGTTGGGACTGTTAGTGTTTGCACGTGTGTTAATAATTCAGCAACGGACTGGATAACAGCATTGCTGGTTCTAAGGACATTTCAAAAAAATTTTTTGTAAGTGCACAAGTGGTGGTTCATGGACTTGCTATATTGTCCACAAGACTCATCGATGGTGATTGTGCACCTGCACAGTCGCAACGGATGGCTGCTAGCCATCTCTACAAGGACTACAGTGGGTCTACAGCTTTGATGACTCACCAATACCATTATTTCTACAAGGACTGCACGGGGTCTGCACTTCTGGTGGCCCACCAATACCGTAATCTCTACCAGGACTACGGTGGGTCTGCTCTGTGATGACCTACCTACCAATATTCTTCAAAACTTCGATTGACTCTGCTGTGGGTTTGCTCTGTTGTGGCCCATTACCTGTCTGCATGTCGTCAGCACTGTCTTTCCGCTGGAAGGACAACACTACTTCTTCAAGACTGCATGGAAATCCGCTACTTGCGTGTGTATTCTCTTTTACTGCTCAGACTTTGAGAAAAACAGTGCAATTTTACTGTGATGAACGATCAGGACTGTCTTTATGGACTGTGAGAAAATTTTAGCTTTTGACCAACATTGTATCAATAAGTGTGTGCATTTGAGTTCTTTGTTATTGTAATTATGAAAAACATTTTCAAATCTACTTTGGCCACTGCCCAAAACAATTTGTAAAATTTTTTGTGGGGAGCGTGGGGGCTACGTAAGTAGGCTGTTTAGGTTTTTTATATTGGTAACGCCACGTAGCGCTCTGTATGAAAATCACTGGCTCTGCTGTGTGCAGTCAGTGGCTGGTTGGCGTTGTTGTAATACTCGCCATTGTAGTGTTGGGCAGCTGGATGTTAACAGCGTGTAGCGTTGCGGCGCCGTTGGAGGTGAGCCGCCAGCAGTGGTGGTTGTGGGGAAGTGAGAGCGGATTATCTGGACAGAGACAGTAAATTTGTAAGAATGGATGTCATGAACTGCTATATACATTATGACTTTTGAACACTATTAAGATAAATACAGTGTTTCTTCTCCATCAAAATCTTTCATTTGCTAACTATGCCTATCAGTAGTTAGTGCCTTCCGTAGTTTGAATCTTTTATTTAGCTGGTAGTAGTGGCGCTCGCTGCATTGCAGTAGTTCGAGTAACGAAGATTTTTGTGAGGTAAGTGATTTGTGAAACGTATAGGTTAATGTTAGTCAGGGCCATTCTTTTGTAGGGATTATTGAAAGTCAGATTCCGTTGCGCTAAAAATATTGTGTGTCAGTATAAGCACAGTCATGTATAATTGTTCAAAGGGGACGTTCCACCCTCTCTTGCCCCCTTCCGTCGGCTGAAACCAGTTTAGTCAAAAATTAAATGCGTGATCATACGCTGAGGTGACAGTAGTTATGATATACCTCCTAATATCGCGTCCTATCTTCTTTTGGTTGGCGAAGAGCTGCAACTCAACATGGCATTGACTTACCGTCGATGGAAGAACCCTACAGAAATATTTAGCCTTGCTGCGTCTATAGCCATCCATGATTGAGAAAGCGTTGTCGGTGCAGCATTTTGTGCACGAACTGAGTCATCGATTATGACCCATATAAGTCCGATGAGATTCACGTGGGGAGATCCGGGTGACAAAATCATTCACTCTCATTGTCCAGAATTTTATTCAAACACATCACGAACAATTATGGCTCGGTGACATGGTGCATTGTCATCCATAAAAATTTCATCCTTGTCTGGGAACATGAAGTCCATGAACGGCTGCAAATGTTCTCAAAGCGGCCGATCATAACCATTTCCAGTCAATGATCGGTTCAGTTGGACCAGAGGACCCAGTCCATTTCATGTAAACACAGCTTACATCATTTTGTGGCCACCACCAGGTTGCTCAGTGCCTTGTTGACAACTTGGGTCCATGGCTTTGTGGGTTCTGCACCACACTAGAACTCTACTATCAGCTCTTACCAAATGAAATCGGGTTTCATCTGACGAGGCCACGGGGTTCCAATCTTCTGTAGTTCAGCTGATATGGTCACGAGCCCAGGAGAGACATTACAGGTGATCTTGTGCTGTTGGCAAAGGCAGTCGTGTCGGTCGTCTGCTCCCATAGCCCATTAACGCCAATTTAGCCGCACGGGTACGTTCGTCGTGAGTCGCACATTGACTTGTGTGGTTGTTTCACGCTGTGTTGCTTGTGTACTAGCACTGACAATTCTACACAAACGCCGCTGCTCTCGATCGTTAAGTGAAGGCCTCGGTTATAGGTAATGACCTTAAATTTGGTGTACTTGGCACACTATTGACACTGTAGATCTCGGAATATGCGATTACATCCGTGATTTCAGAAATGCAATGTCCCACGCGCCTAGCTCTCACTACTATTCCGCGTTCAAAGTCTGTTAATTGCCGCCGTGCGGCCATAACGACGTGGGACACCTCTTCACCTGAACCACGTGAGTAGAAGCGGCAGCTTCGCCAATACCCTGTCTGTTATACCTTGTGTACGCGATGCTATCGCAATCTGTTTAGTGCATATCGCTATCCCATTGCTTTTGTCACCTCACTGTGAACGGGAGTTTACCCTCGCTTGTGCTGAAAAATAATTATTTATTAAAACTATTCCTGCTGACATTGGTGGCAAAACGTATATAGGCGAAACGGAAAGGACTATTAAAGAATGTGTTGAGATACACGGACGGCACACGTGGCTAAAAGTGTGAAATACGCGTTAGCGGAACATCAACAGAACTGCGGCGCTGACCCTGGTTTTGACAACATACATGTGCTGGCTTAGGAAACCAAGATTTGTAGAATAATTGTCCGAGTACTGACTGATATTTTCAAAATGAAATGTAACCTCAATACAGAGGAAGGCTATAGGCTTCCGGATTCTTGACTTCCAGCCAGCGATGCGCTATAAATACAAACAACATTCAGAAAACCAACTCTGCGTACACTAATACCTTTGATAAAAAGTCCCCGTCTCCTGCTCCGCCTGTTTCGCTTCTATCCAATGACAATGCCCCAACGCCGGCCGGGGTCGCCGAGTGGTTCTAGGGGCTACAGTCTGGAACTGCGTGACCGCTACGGGCGCAGGTTCGAATCTTGCCTCGGGCATGGATGTGTGTGATGTCCTTAGGTTAGTTAGGTTTAAGTAGTTCTATGTTCTAGGGGACTGATGACCTTAGAAGTTAAGTCTCATAGTGCTCGGAGCCATTTTTGAACAATGCCCCAACACCAACTACGGGCAGCATTTTAAGCAGTAAGTGTTCTTCAGCAGAAGCGATGGCACAGCAGTGGTAGCCATAGGAATTTTACCCAAAAACCCCACTTCTTCAGCCTAAGCGCGGGACAGATCACTCTTATGCCAACCGCTACAGTGTTCAGTTAACGGTGGACACCTACAAAATACTGAAGAATATGCCACTCGAGGGGTCGAAATGTCGGTCATACAGAAGAAGCAGTACGCAGCGTAATAACGCAGATCTTTACCTTCAGCATACTGACATATCTGCATTTAGAAGTAGAGAAGACTTTGTGCTTACGTCAAGAAGTTGGGATAATGTTCCATCAAGACGAAAATCCGCTAAATCCGATTTCCATACTGCGTAAATTGTGTACGGCGGAGGTATTAGCAGCGAAAAATGTATAAGGCTCGGGGAGGAGGGAGTTGGCGCGGCAAGTGTGGGGGTCGCAGGGGAAGCGCTGGCAGGCGCCGGCGGCTGGCGGCTGGCGGACACCGTTTTAATGAGACGCCGTAAATCGAAACGCTGCCGGCAAATTCCATGAATATTAATGCCGCCATAAGGACGGGCCGACCCGCTTCTCGCCGCGCGCCGCTGACGACGCCGCCACCGCGCGACAGGTCGGCGAACCGTTCTGATTCCCGGGCCCGCCCCCAGCCGTGCGCACACGCACCACTATGATCGGGAGCTGCCGCCGAGAATTTCGCGTTTAATGCGGGCCTCTTGCTAGGGCGCAGAGCGAGCGGACTGCCCGCATTGTTTCACTCTGACAAACGGTGAAATTACTAGCCTCTACAGCAGTCTAACGCTTTCTGCTCAGTCGATCGCACGCTGGTCGTTGCTGCTGAGAGGGTTTTACGTAATGCTGTTGAGGATTTGTGAAAGACGACCTTGTAGCAGCTTTTGCTAATCCATATCTGTCCTCTGATAACTAATGTGCACTACGTCCCAGTTTATTTCTATTACACACTGAGGTAACAAAAGTACGGGGATAGCACATACGCAGATGACGGTAGTATCGTGTGCACAAGAGAAAAAAGGATAGTGCATTGGCGAAGCAGGTGGTTCATATGAAAACGTTTCCGAGCGATCATTGACCAGAAATGGCTACGTTCGGCTGCTTGGGGACTATTTGCTGCCATACATGGACTTTACGTTCCCAAACATGTCATCGAGCCACA